>NW_028232236.1:0-2500 GCF_054491065.1 Syngnathus leptorhynchus | reverse complement strand
GGCGCCGACGAACCCGTCGGGGAGGGGGCTGGTGGCAGGCGCGATCGGCACTATTGCTGACTGCCGGGAGGGAAGCTGCGCCCCGGCCGAGTCAGACTCAGCCGTTGCGGCCCCCCCGAGCCCGCAGCGCGTAGCGCGGAAGCCATACGCCCCCCCGATGCGGAGCGACAGACGCCCCCGCGACCGCGGTTGGTCGGGAAGGCTTTTCGGATAGAGGTCGGACGGTGTGTGTGGACGGCTTCCCGTGGTGCCGCCGCTATCAAGCCGGAGGGTTTGAGAAACGACATTCGCGGAAGGACCGGCGCGGCCGGCGGACGCTCGCACGCGCGGCGCCCGACACTCAGCCGCTCGCTCGGCCTCCGTGGATCGTGGCTAGGTGGGATGGATGCCAAACCGGGTCGTCTCGGTCTCGCCGCAGTACGGTCGCGCCGGGGCCTGCGGGGCGGCGCGGGGAGCGCACGCTCACGCAGCGGCCGGGGCGCTAGAGTGCGACCCGCAGTGGGTAGGAACCGTCCACCCGACGTCGGACGAGCCGAGGCCGATGGAGGCCCTACCAAGGCGGGTCATGAGTGCCAGTCGGTCAGTTGGGTGAGGGGGTACTCGGAGGCCCACCGGGAGCAGACGGGCGACCGGGGATGGGGGGCGTACGCGGGCGGGCGCCGGGAGAAGACGGCCCGTCCGGGGTCGAATCTCGGCCTGTGTTTTCGGAGCCGGCCGGGCATCACGCTCCCTCCTTGGATGGACAACATTCGTAGTTGACACTTTGTGTCATTTTATCCGAGCGGGCGGGCGCCTCGAGAGGCGGACCGTCCGGGGCGACTCTCGGCCTGTGTTTTCGGAGCCGGCCGGGCCTCACGCTCCCTCCTTGGATGGACAACATTCGTAGTTGACACTTTGTGTCATTTTATCCGAGCGGACGGGCGCCGCGAGGCGGACCGTCCGGGGCGACTCTCGGCCTGTGTTTTCGGAGCCGGCCGGGCATCACGCTCCCTCCTTGGATGGACAACATTCGTAGTTGACACTTTGTGTCATTTTATCCGAGCAGACGGGCGCCGCGAGGCGACCGTCCGGGGCGACTCTCGGCCTGTGTTTAAGGAGCCGGCCGGGCATCACGCTCCTTCCTTGGATGGACAACATTCGTAGTTGACACTTTGTGTCATTTTATCCGAGCGGGCGGGCGCCGCGAGGCGGACCGTCCGGGGCGACTCTCGGCCTGTATTTAAGGAGCCGGCCGGGCATCACGCTCCTTCCTTGGATGGACAACATTCGCAGTTGACACTTTGTGTCATTTTATCCGAGCAGACGGGCGCCGCGAGGCGGACCGTCCGGGGCGACTCTCGGCCTGTGTTTTCGGAGCCGGCCGGGCATCACGCTCCCTCCTTGGATGGACAACATTCGTAGTTGACACTTTGTGTCATTTTATCCGAGCAGACGGGCGCCGCGAGGCGGACCGTCCGGGGCGACTCTCGGCCTGTGTTTAAGGAGCCGGCCGGGCATCACGCTCCTTCCTTGGATGGACAACATTCGCAGTTGACACTTTGTGTCATTTTATCCGAGCAGACGGGCGCCGCGAGGCGGACCGTCCGGGGCGACTCTCGGCCTGTGTTTTCGGAGCCGGCCGGGCATCACGCTCCCTCCTTGGATGGACAACATTCGTAGTTGACACTTTGTGTCATTTTATCCGAGCAGACGGGCGCCGCGAGGCGACCGTCCGGGGCGACTCTCGGCCTGTGTTTAAGGAGCCGGCCGGGCATCACGCTCCTTCCTTGGATGGACAACATTCGCAGTTGACACTTTGTGTCATTTTATCCGAGCAGACGGGCGCCGCGAGGCGGACCGTCCGGGGCGACTCTCGGCCTGTATTTAAGGAGCCGGCCGGGCATCACGCTCCTTCCTTGGATGGACAACATTCGCAGTTGACACTTTGTGTCATTTTATCCGAGCAGACGGGCGCCGCGAGGCGGACCGTCCGGGGCGACTCTCGGCCTGTGTTTTCGGAGCCGGCCGGGCATCACGCTCCCTCCTTGGATGGACAACATTCGTAGTTGACACTTTGTGTCATTTTATCCGAGCAGACGGGCGCCGCGAGGCGGACCGTCCGGGGCGACTCTCGGCCTGTGTTTAAGGAGCCGGCCGGGCATCACGCTCCTTCCTTGGATGGACAACATTCGCAGTTGACACTTTGTGTCATTTTATCCGAGCAGACGGGCGCCGCGAGGCGGACCGTCCGGGGCGACTCTCGGCCTGTGTTTTCGGAGCCGGCCGGGCATCACGCTCCCTCCTTGGATGGACAACATTCGTAGTTGACACTTTGTGTCATTTTATCCGAGCAGACGGGCGCCGCGAGGCGACCGTCCGGGGCGACTCTCGGCCTGTGTTTAAGGAGCCGGCCGGGCATCACGCTCCTTCCTTGGATGGACAACATTCGTAGTTGACACTTTGTGTCATTTTATCCGAGCGGGCGGGCGCCGCGAGGCGGACCGTCCGGGGCGACTCTCGG
>NW_028232235.1:0-81399 GCF_054491065.1 Syngnathus leptorhynchus | reverse complement strand
AAGAAATAACCAATTTCATCGTTTGGTTTATGTTTTACACGACGTTTTAAATTTTATTGCCGAAATCGCTTTTTCTCGCCGAGATAAGCACGTTTTCTGAAATGCCGCTCTCCCGTCACTCTGGTTAAAGTGTTATGAAAAAAAAGGCTGTTGGGGGCTAGGGAGTATCGAGTTGATCATTATACATGAAGAAATAACCAATTTCATCGTTTGGTTTATGTTTTACACGCGTTTTAAATTTTATTGCCGAAATCGCTTTTTCTCGCCGAGATAAGCACGTTTTCTGAAATGCCGCTCTCCCGTCACTCTGGTTAAAGTGTTATGAAAAAAAAGGCTGTTGGGGGCTAGGGAGTATCGAGTTGATCATTATACATGAAGAAATAACCAATTTCATCGTTTGGTTTATGTTTTACACGCGTTTTAAATTTTATTGCCGAAATCGCTTTTTCTCGCCGAGATAAGCACGTTTTCTGAAATGCCGCTCTCCCGTCACTCTGGTTAAAGTGTTATGAAAAAAAAGGCTGTTGGGGGCTAGGGAGTATCGAGTTGATCATTATACATGAAGAAATAACCAATTTCATCGTTTGGTTTATGTTTTACACGCGTTTTAAATTTTATTGCCGAAATCGCTTTTTCTCGCCGAGATAAGCACGTTTTCTGAAATGCCGCTCTCCCGTCACTCTGGTTAAAGTGTTATGAAAAAAAAGGCTGTTGGGGGCTAGGGAGTATCGAGTTGATCATTATACATGAAGAAATAACCAATTTCATCGTTTGGTTTATGTTTTACACGCGTTTTAAATTTTATTGCCGAAATCGCTTTTTCTCGCCGAGATAAGCACGTTTTCTGAAATGCCGCTCTCCCGTCACTCTGGTTAAAGTGTTATGAAAAAAAAGGCTGTTGGGGGCTAGGGAGTATCGAGTTGATCATTATACATGAAGAAATAACCAATTTCATCGTTTGGTTTATGTTTTACACGCGTTTTAAATTTTATTGCCGAAATCGCTTTTTCTCGCCGAGATAAGCACGTTTTCTGAAATGCCGCTCTCCCGTCACTCTGGTTAAAGTGTTATGAAAAAAAAGGCTGTTGGGGGCTAGGGAGTATCGAGTTGATCATTATACATGAAGAAATAACCAATTTCATCGTTTGGTTTATGTTTTACACGCGTTTTAAATTTTATTGCCGAAATCGCTTTTTCTCGCCGAGATAAGCACGTTTTCTGAAATGCCGCTCTCCCGTCACTCTGGTTAAAGTGTTATGAAAAAAAAGGCTGTTGGGGGCTAGGGAGTATCGAGTTGATCATTATACATGAAGAAATAACCAATTTCATCGTTTGGTTTATGTTTTACACGCGTTTTAAATTTTATTGCCGAAATCGCTTTTTCTCGCCGAGATAAGCACGTTTTCTGAAATGCCGCTCTCCCGTCACTCTGGTTAAAGTGTTATGAAAAAAAAGGCTGTTGGGGGCTAGGGAGTATCGAGTTGATCATTATACATGAAGAAATAACCAATTTCATCGTTTGGTTTATGTTTTACACGCGTTTTAAATTTTATTGCCGAAATCGCTTTTTCTCGCCGAGATAAGCACGTTTTCTGAAATGCCGCTCTCCCGTCACTCTGGTTAAAGTGTTATGAAAAAAAAGGCTGTTGGGGGCTAGGGAGTATCGAGTTGATCATTATACATGAAGAAATAACCAATTTCATCGTTTGGTTTATGTTTTACACGCGTTTTAAATTTTATTGCCGAAATCGCTTTTTCTCGCCGAGATAAGCACGTTTTCTGAAATGCCGCTCTCCCGTCACTCTGGTTAAAGTGTTATGAAAAAAAAGGCTGTTGGGGGCTAGGGAGTATCGAGTTGATCATTATACATGAAGAAATAACCAATTTCATCGTTTGGTTTATGTTTTACACGCGTTTTAAATTTTATTGCCGAAATCGCTTTTTCTCGCCGAGATAAGCACGTTTTCTGAAATGCCGCTCTCCCGTCACTCTGGTTAAAGTGTTATGAAAAAAAAGGCTGTTGGGGGCTAGGGAGTATCGAGTTGATCATTATACATGAAGAAATAACCAATTTCATCGTTTGGTTTATGTTTTACACGCGTTTTAAATTTTATTGCCGAAATCGCTTTTTCTCGCCGAGATAAGCACGTTTTCTGAAATGCCGCTCTCCCGTCACTCTGGTTAAAGTGTTATGAAAAAAAAGGCTGTTGGGGGCTAGGGAGTATCGAGTTGATCATTATACATGAAGAAAATAACCAATTTCATCGTTTGGTTTATGTTTTACACGCGTTTTAAATTTTATTGCCGAAATCGCTTTTTCTCGCCGAGATAAGCACGTTTTCTGAAATGCCGCTCTCCCGTCACTCTGGTTAAAGTGTTATGAAAAAAAAGGCTGTTGGGGGCTAGGGAGTATCGAGTTGATCATTATACATGAAGAAATAAGCAATTTCATCGTTTGGTTTATGTTTTACACGCGTTTTAAATTTTATTGCCGAAATCGCTTTTTCTCGCCGAGATAAGCACGTTTTCTGAAATGCCGCTCTCCCCGTCACTCTGGTTAAGTGTTATGAAAAAAAAAGGCTGTTGGGGGCTAGGGAGTATCGAGTTGATCATTATACATGAAGAAATAACCAATTTCATCGTTTGGTTTATGTTTTACACGCGTTTTAAATTTTATTGCCGAAATCGCTTTTTCTCGCCGAGATAAGCACGTTTTCTGAAATGCCGCTCTCCCGTCACTCTGGTTAAAGTGTCATGAAAAAAAAGGGCTGTTGGGGGCTAGGGAGTATCGAGTTGATCATTATACATGAAGAAATAACCAATTTCATCGTTTGGTTTATGTTTTACACGCGTTTTAAATTTTATTGCCGAAATCGCTTTTTCTCGCCGAGATAAGCACGTTTTCTGAAATGCCGCTCTCCCGTCACTCTGGTTAAAGTGTTATGAAAAAAAAGGCTGTTGGGGGCTAGGGAGTATCGAGTGATCATTATACATGAAGAAATAAGCCAATTTCATCGTTTGGTTTATGTTTTACACGCGTTTTTAATTTTATTGCCGAAATCGCTTTTTCTCGCCGAGATAAGCACTGTTTTCTGAAATGCCGCTCTCCCCGTCACTCTGGTTAAAGTGTTATGAAAAAAAAGGCTGTTGGGGGCTAGGGAGTATCGAGTTGATCATTATACATGAAGAAATAAGCAATTTCATCGTTTGGTTTATGTTTTACAACGCGTTTTAAATTTTATTGCCGAAATCGCTTTTTCTCGCCGAGATAAGCACGTTTTCTGAAATGCCGCTCTCCCGTCACTCTGGTTAAAGTGTTATGAAAAAAAAGGCTGTTGGGGGCTAGGGAGTATCGAGTTGATCATTATACATGAAGAAATAAGCAATTTCATCGTTTGGTTTATGTTTTACACGCGTTTTAAATTTTATTGCCGAAATCGCTTTTTCTCGCCGAGATAAGCACGTTTTCTGAAATGCCGCTCTCCCGTTCACTCTGGTTAAAGTGTTATGAAAAAAAAGGCTGTTGGGGCTAGGGAGTATCGAGTTGATCATTATACATGAAGAAATAAGCAATTTCATCGTTTGGTTTATGTTTTACACGCGTTTTAATTTTATTGCCGAAATCGCTTTTTCTCGCCGAGATAAGCACGTTTTCTGAAATGCGCTCTCCCCGTCACTCTGGTTAAAGTGTTATGAAAAAAAAGGCTGTTGGGGGCTAGGGAGTATCGAGTTGATCATTATACATGAAGAAATAAGCAATTTCATCGTTTGGTTATGTTTTACACGCGTTTTAAATTTTATTGCGAAATCGCTTTTTCTCGCCGAGATAAGCACGTTTTCTGAAATGCCGCTCTCCCGTCACTCTGGTTAAAGTGTTATGAAAAAAAAGGCTGTTGGGGGCTAGGGAGTATCGAGTTGATCATTATACATGAAGAAAATATAAGCAATTTCATCGTTTGGTTTATGTTTTACACGCGTTTTAAATTTTATTGCCGAAATCGCTTTTTCTCGCCGAGATAAGCACGTTTTCTGAAATGCCGCTCTCCGCCTCACTCTGGTTAAAGTGTTATGAAAAAAAAGGCTGTTGGGGGCTAGGGAGTATCGAGTTGATCATTATACATGAAGAAATAAGCCAATTTCATCGTTTGGTTTATGTTTTACACGCGTTTTAAATTTTATTGCCGAAATCGCTTTTTCTCGCCGAGATAAGCACGTTTTCTGAAATGCCGCTCTCCCGTCACTCTGGTTAAAGTGTTATGAAAAAAAAGGCTGTTGGGGGCTAGGGAGTATCGAGTTGATCATTATACATGAAGAAATAACCAATTTCATCGTTTGGTTTATGTTTTACACGCGTTTTAAATTTTATTGCCGAAATCGCTTTTTCTCGCCGAGATAAGCACGTTTTCTGAAATGCCGCTCTCACCGTCACTCTGGTTAAAGTGTTATGAAAAAAAAGGCTGTTGGGGGCTACGGGAGTATCGAGTTGATCATTATACATGAAGAAATAACCAATTTCATCGTTTGGTTTATGTTTTACACGCGTTTAAATTTTATTGCCGAAATCGCTTTTTCTCGCCGAGATAAGCACGTTTTCTGAAATGCCGCTCTCCCGTCACTCTGGTTAAAGTGTTATGAAAAAAAAGGCTGTTGGGGGCTAGGGAGTATCGAGTTGATCATTATACATGAAGAAATAACCAATTTCATCCGTTTGGTTTATGTTTTACACGCGTTTTAAATTTTATTGCCGAAATCGCTTTTTCTCGCCGAGATAAGCACGTTTTCTGAAATGCCGCTCTCCCGTCACTCTGGTTAAAGTGTTATGAAAAAAAAGGCTGTTGGGGGCTAGGGAGTATCGAGTTGATCATTATACATGAAGAAATAACCAATTTCATCGTTTGGTTTATGTTTTACACGCGTTTTAAATTTTATTGCCGAAATCGCTTTTTCTCGCCGAGATAAGCACGTTTTCTGAAATGCCGCTCTCCCGTCACTCTGGTTAAAGTGTTATGAAAAAAAAGGCTGTTGGGGGCTAGGGAGTATCGAGTTGATCATTATACATGAAGAAATAACCAATTTCATCGTTTGGTTTATGTTTTACACGCGTTTTAAATTTTATTGCCGAAATCGCTTTTTCTCGCCGAGATAAGCACGTTTTCTGAAATGCCGCTCTCCCGTCACTCTGGTTAAAGTGTTATGAAAAAAAAAGGCTGTTGGGGGCTAGGGAGTATCGAGTTGATCATTATACATGAAGAAATAACCAATTTCATCGTTTGGTTTATGTTTTTACACGCGTTTTAAATTTTATTGCCGAAATCGCTTTTTCTCGCCGAGATAAGCACGTTTTCTGAAATGCCGCTCTCCCGTCACTCTGGTTAAAGTGTTATGAAAAAAAAGGCTGTTGGGGGCTAGGGAGTATCGAGTTGATCATTATACATGAAGAAATAACCAATTTCATCGTTTGGTTTATGTTTTACACGCGTTTTAAATTTTATTGCCGAAATCGCTTTTTCTCGCCGAGATAAGCACGTTTTCTGAAATGCCGCTCTCCCCGTCACTCTGGTTAAAGTGTTATGAAAAAAAGGCTGTTGGGGGCTAGGGAGTATCGAGTTGATCATTATACATGAAGAAATAACCAATTTCATCGTTTGGTTTATGTTTTACACGCGTTTTAAATTTTATTGCCGAAATCGCTTTTTCTCGCCGAGATAAGCACGTTTTCTGAAATGCCGCTCTCCCGTACACTCTGGTTAAAGTGTTATGAAAAAAAAGGCTGTTGGGGGCTAGGGAGTATCGAGTTGATCATTATACATGAAGAAATAACCAATTTCATCGTTTGGTTTATGTTTTACACGCGTTTTAAATTTTATTGCCGAAATCGCTTTTTCTCGCCGAGATAAGCACGTTTTCTGAAATGCCGCTCTCCCGTCACTCTGGTTAAAGTGTTATGAAAAAAAGGCTGTTGGGGGCTAGGGAGTATCGAGTTGATCATTATACATGAAGAAATAAGCAATTTCATCGTTTGGTTATGTTTTACACGCGTTTTAAATTTTATTGCCGAAATCGCTTTTTCTCGCCGAGATAAGCACGTTTTCTGAAATGCCGCTCTCCCGTCACTCTGGTTAAAGTGTTATGAAAAAAAAGGCTGTTGGGGGCTAGGGAGTATCGAGTTGATCATTATACATGAAGAAATAAGCAATTTCATCGTTTGGTTTATGTTTTACACGCGTTTTAAATTTTATTGCCGAAATCGCTTTTTCTCGCCGAGATAAGCACGTTTTCTGAAATGCCGCTCTCCCGTCACTCTGGTTAAAGTGTTATGAAAAAAAAGGCTGTTGGGGGCTAGGGAGTATCGAGTTGATCATTATACATGAAGAAATAACCAATTTCATCGTTTGGTTTATGTTTTACACGCGTTTTAAATTTTATTGCCGAAATCGCTTTTTCTCGCCGAGATAAGCACGTTTTCTGAAATGCCGCTCTCCCGTCACTCTGGTTAAAGTGTTATGAAAAAAAAGGCTGTTGGGGGCTAGGGAGTATCGAGTTGATCATTATACATGAAGAAATAACCAATTTCATCGTTTGGTTTATGTTTTACACGCGTTTTAAATTTATTGCCGAAATCGCTTTTTCTCGCCGAGATAAGCACGTTTTCTGAAATGCCGCTCTCCCGTCACTCTGGTTAAAGTGTTATGAAAAAAAAGGCTGTTGGGGGCTAGGGAGTATCGAGTTGATCATTATACATGAAGAAATAACCAATTTCATCGTTTGGTTTATGTTTTACACGCGTTTTAAATTTTATTGCCGAAATCGCTTTTTCTCGCCGAGATAAGCACGTTTTCTGAAATGCCGCTCTCCCGTCACTCTGGTTAAAGTGTTATGAATAAAAAGGCTGTTGGGGGCTAGGGAGTATCGAGTTGATCATTATACATGAAGAAATAACCAATTTCATCGTTTGGTTTATGTTTTACACGCGTTTTAAATTTTATTGCCGAAATCGCTTTTTCTCGCCGAGATAAGCACGTTTCTGAAATGCCGCTCTCCCGTCACTCTGGTTAAAGTGTTATGAATAAAAAGGCTGTTGGGGGCTAGGGAGTATCGAGTTGATCATTATACATGAAGAAATAACCAATTTCATCGTTTGGTTTATGTTTTACACGCGTTTTAAATTTTATTGCCGAAATCGCTTTTTCTCGCCGAGGATAAGCACGTTTTCTGAAATGCCGCTCTCCCGTCACTCTGGTTAAAGTGTTATGAAAAAAAAGGCTGTTGGGGCTAGGGAGTATCGAGTTGATCATTATACATGAAGAAATAACCAATTTCATCGTTTGGTTTATGTTTTACACGCGTTTTAAATTTTATTGCCGAAATCGCTTTTTCTCGCCGAGATAAGCACGTTTTCTGAATGCCGCTCTCCCGTCACTCTGGTTAAAGTGTTATGAAAAAAAAGGCTGTTGGGGGCTAGGGAGTATCGAGTTGATCATTATACATGAAGAAATAACCAATTTCATCGTTTGGTTTATGTTTTACACGCGTTTTAAATTTTATTGCCGAAATCGCTTTTTCTCGCCGAGATAAGCACGTTTTCTGAAATGCCGCTCTCCCGTCACTCTGGTTAAAGTGTTATGAAAAAAAAGGCTGTTGGGGGCTAGGGAGTATCGAGTTGATCATTATACATGAAGAAATAACCAATTTCATCGTTTGGTTTATGTTTTACACGCGTTTTAAATTTTATTGCCGAAATCGCTTTTTCTCGCCGAGATAAGCACGTTTTCTGAAATGCCGCTCTCCCGTCACTCTGGTTAAAGTGTTATGAAAAAAAAGGCTGTTGGGGGCTAGGGAGTATCGAGTTGATCATTATACATGAAGAAATAACCAATTTCATCGTTTGGTTTATGTTTTACACGCGTTTTAAATTTTATTGCCGAAATCGCTTTTTCTCGCCGAGATAAGCACGTTTTCTGAAATGCCGCTCTCCCGTCACTCTGGTTAAAGTGTTATGAAAAAAAAGGCTGTTGGGGGCTAGGGAGTATCGAGTTGATCATTATACATGAAGAAATAACCAATTTCATCGTTTGTTTTATGTTTTACACGCGTTTTAAATTTTATTGCCGAAATCGCTTTTTCTCGCCGAGATAAGCACGTTTTCTGAAATGCCGCTCTCCCGTCACTCTGGTTAAAGTGTTATGAAAAAAAAGGCTGTTGGGGGCTAGGGAGTATCGAGTTGATCATTATACATGAAGAAATAACCAATTTCATCGTTTGATTTATGTTTTACACGCGTTTTAAATTTTATTGCCGAAATCGCTTTTTCTCGCCGAGATAAGCACGTTTTCTGAAATGCCGCTCTCCCGTCACTCTGGTTAAAGTGTTATGAAAAAAAAGGCTGTTGGGGGCTAGGGAGTATCGAGTTGATCATTATACATGAAGAAATAACCAATTTCATCGTTTGGTTTATGTTTTACACGCGTTTTAAATTTTATTGCCGAAATCGCTTTTTCTCGCCGAGATAAGCACGTTTTCTGAAATGCCGCTCTCCCGTCACTCTGGTTAAAGTGTTATGAAAAAAAAGGCTGTTGGGGGCTAGGGAGTATCGAGTTGATCATTATACATGAAGAAATAACCAATTTCATCGTTTGGTTTATGTTTTACACGCGTTTTAAATTTTATTGCCGAAATCGCTTTTTCTCGCCGAGATAAGCACGTTTTCTGAAATGCCGCTCTCCCGTCACTCTGGTTAAAGTGTTATGAAAAAAAAGGCTGTTGGGGGCTACGGAGTATCGAGTTGATCATTATACATGAAGAAATAACCAATTTCATCGTTTGGTTTATGTTTTACACGCGTTTTAAATTTTATTGCCGAAATCGCTTTTTCTCGCCGAGATAAGCACGTTTTCTGAAATGCCGCTCTCCCGTCACTCTGGTTAAAGTGTTATGAAAAAAAAGGCTGTTGGGGGCTAGGGAGTATCGAGTTGATCATTATACATGAAGAAATAACCAATTTCATCGTTTGGTTTATGTTTTACACGCGTTTTAAATTTTATTGCCGAAATCGCTTTTTCTCGCCGAGATAAGCACGTTTTCTGAAATGCCGCTCTCCCGTCACTCTGGTTAAAGTGTTATGAAAAAAAAGGCTGTTGGGGGCTAGGGAGTATCGAGTTGATCATTATACATGAAGAAATAACCAATTTCATCGTTTGGTTTATGTTTTACACGCGTTTTAAATTTTATTGCCGAAATCGCTTTTTCTCGCCGAGATAAGCACGTTTTCTGAAATGCCGCTCTCCCGTCACTCTGGTTAAAGTGTTATGAAAAAAAAGGCTGTTGGGGGCTAGGGAGTATCGAGTTGATCATTATACATGAAGAAATAACCAATTTCATCGTTTGGTTTATGTTTTACACGCGTTTTAAATTTTATTGCCGAAATCGCTTTTTCTCGCCGAGATAAGCACGTTTTCTGAAATGCCGCTCTCCCGTCACTCTGGTTAAAGTGTTATGAAAAAAAAGGCTGTTGGGGGCTAGGGAGTATCGAGTTGATCATTATACATGAAGAAATAAGCAATTTCATCGTTTGGTTTATGTTTTACACGCGTTTTAAATTTTATTGCCGAAATCGCTTTTTCTCGCCGAGATAAGCACGTTTTCTGAAATGCCGCTCTCCCGTCACTCTGGTTAAAGTGTTATGAAAAAAAAGGCTGTTGGGGGCTAGGGAGTATCGAGTTGATCATTATACATGAAGAAATAACCAATTTCATCGTTTGGTTTATGTTTTACACGCGTTTTAAATTTTATTGCCGAAATCGCTTTTTCTCGCCGAGATAAGCACGTTTTCTGAAATGCCGCTCTCCCGTCACTCTGGTTAAAGTGTTATGAAAAAAAAGGCTGTTGGGGGCTAGGGAGTATCGAGTTGATCATTATACATGAAGAAATAACCAATTTCATCGTTTGGTTTATGTTTTACACGCGTTTTAAATTTTATTGCCGAAATCGCTTTTTCTCGCCGAGATAAGCACGTTTTCTGAAATGCCGCTCTCCCGTCACTCTGGTTAAAGTGTTATGAAAAAAAAGGCTGTTGGGGGCTAGGGAGTATCGAGTTGATCATTATACATGAAGAAATAACCAATTTCATCGTTTGGTTTATGTTTTACACGCGTTTTAAATTTTATTGCCGAAATCGCTTTTTCTCGCCGAGATAAGCACGTTTTCTGAAATGCCGCTCTCCCGTCACTCTGGTTAAAGTGTTATGAAAAAAAAGGCTGTTGGGGGCTAGGGAGTATCGAGTTGATCATTATACATGAAGAAATAACCAATTTCATCGTTTGGTTTATGTTTTACACGCGTTTTAAATTTTATTGCCGAAATCGCTTTTTCTCGCCGAGATAAGCACGTTTTCTGAAATGCCGCTCTCCCGTCACTCTGGTTAAAGTGTTATGAATAAAAAGGCTGTTGGGGGCTAGGGAGTATCGAGTTGATCATTATACATGAAGAAATAACCAATTTCATCGTTTGGTTTATGTTTTACACGCGTTTTAAATTTTATTGCCGAAATCGCTTTTTCTCGCCGAGATAAGCACGTTTTCTGAAATGCCGCTCTCCCGTCACTCTGGTTAAAGTGTTATGAATAAAAAGGCTGTTGGGGGCTAGGGAGTATCGAGTTGATCATTATACATGAAGAAATAACCAATTTCATCGTTTGGTTTATGTTTTACACGCGTTTTAAATTTTATTGCCGAAATCGCTTTTTCTCGCCGAGATAAGCACGTTTTCTGAAATGCCGCTCTCCCGTCACTCTGGTTAAAGTGTTATGAAAAAAAAGGCTGTTGGGGGCTAGGGAGTATCGAGTTGATCATTATACATGAAGAAATAACCAATTTCATCGTTTGGTTTATGTTTTACACGCGTTTTAAATTTTATTGCCGAAATCGCTTTTTCTCGCCGAGATAAGCACGTTTTCTGAAATGCCGCTCTCCCGTCACTCTGGTTAAAGTGTTATGAAAAAAAAGGCTGTTGGGGGCTAGGGAGTATCGAGTTGATCATTATACATGAAGAAATAACCAATTTCATCGTTTGGTTTATGTTTTACACGCGTTTTAAATTTTATTGCCGAAATCGCTTTTTCTCGCCGAGATAAGCACGTTTTCTGAAATGCCGCTCTCCCGTCACTCTGGTTAAAGTGTTATGAAAAAAAAGGCTGTTGGGGGCTAGGGAGTATCGAGTTGATCATTATACATGAAGAAATAACCAATTTCATCGTTTGGTTTATGTTTTACACGCGTTTTAAATTTTATTGCCGAAATCGCTTTTTCTCGCCGAGATAAGCACGTTTTCTGAAATGCCGCTCTCCCGTCACTCTGGTTAAAGTGTTATGAAAAAAAAGGCTGTTGGGGGCTAGGGAGTATCGAGTTGATCATTATACATGAAGAAATAACCAATTTCATCGTTTGGTTTATGTTTTACACGCGTTTTAAATTTTATTGCCGAAATCGCTTTTTCTCGCCGAGATAAGCACGTTTTCTGAAATGCCGCTCTCCCGTCACTCTGGTTAAAGTGTTATGAAAAAAAAGGCTGTTGGGGGCTAGGGAGTATCGAGTTGATCATTATACATGAAGAAATAACCAATTTCATCGTTTGGTTTATGTTTTACACGCGTTTTAAATTTTATTGCCGAAATCGCTTTTTCTCGCCGAGATAAGCACGTTTTCTGAAATGCCGCTCTCCCGTCACTCTGGTTAAAGTGTTATGAAAAAAAAGGCTGTTGGGGGCTAGGGAGTATCGAGTTGATCATTATACATGAAGAAATAACCAATTTCATCGTTTGATTTATGTTTTACACGCGTTTTAAATTTTATTGCCGAAATCGCTTTTTCTCGCCGAGATAAGCACGTTTTCTGAAATGCCGCTCTCCCGTCACTCTGGTTAAAGTGTTATGAAAAAAAAGGCTGTTGGGGGCTAGGGAGTATCGAGTTGATCATTATACATGAAGAAATAACCAATTTCATCGTTTGGTTTATGTTTTACACGCGTTTTAAATTTTATTGCCGAAATCGCTTTTTCTCGCCGAGATAAGCACGTTTTCTGAAATGCCGCTCTCCCGTCACTCTGGTTAAAGTGTTATGAAAAAAAAGGCTGTTGGGGGCTAGGGAGTATCGAGTTGATCATTATACATGAAGAAATAACCAATTTCATCGTTTGGTTTATGTTTTACACGCGTTTTAAATTTTATTGCCGAAATCGCTTTTTCTCGCCGAGATAAGCACGTTTTCTGAAATGCCGCTCTCCCGTCACTCTGGTTAAAGTGTTATGAAAAAAAAGGCTGTTGGGGGCTAGGGAGTATCGAGTTGATCATTATACATGAAGAAATAAGCAATTTCATCGTTTGGTTTATGTTTTACACGCGTTTTAAATTTTATTGCCGAAATCGCTTTTTCTCGCCGAGATAAGCACGTTTTCTGAAATGCCGCTCTCCCGTCACTCTGGTTAAAGTGTTATGAAAAAAAGGCTGTTGGGGGCTAGGGAGTATCGAGTTGATCATTATACATGAAGAAATAACCAATTTCATCGTTTGGTTTATGTTTTACACGCGTTTTAAATTTTATTGCCGAAATCGCTTTTTCTCGCCGAGATAAGCACGTTTTCTGAAATGCCGCTCTCCCGTCACTCTGGTTAAAGTGTTATGAAAAAAAAGGCTGTTGGGGGCTAGGGAGTATCGAGTTGATCATTATACATGAAGAAATAACCAATTTCATCGTTTGGTTTATGTTTTACACGCGTTTTAAATTTTATTGCCGAAATCGCTTTTTCTCGCCGAGATAAGCACGTTTTCTGAAATGCCGCTCTCCCGTCACTCTGGTTAAAGTGTTATGAAAAAAAAGGCTGTTGGGGGCTAGGGAGTATCGAGTTGATCATTATACATGAAGAAATAACCAATTTCATCGTTTGGTTTATGTTTTACACGCGTTTTAAATTTTATTGCCGAAATCGCTTTTTCTCGCCGAGATAAGCACGTTTTCTGAAATGCCGCTCTCCCGTCACTCTGGTTAAAGTGTTGTGAAAAAAAAGGCTGTTGGGGGCTAGGGAGTATCGAGTTGATCATTATACATGAAGAAATAACCAATTTCATCGTTTGGTTTATGTTTTACACGCGTTTTAAATTTTATTGCCGAAATCGCTTTTTCTCGCCGAGATAAGCACGTTTTCTGAAATGCCGCTCTCCCGTCACTCTGGTTAAAGTGTTATGAAAAAAAAGGCTGTTGGGGGCTAGGGAGTATCGAGTTGATCATTATACATGAAGAAATAACCAATTTCATCGTTTGGTTTATGTTTTACACGCGTTTTAAATTTTATTGCCGAAATCGCTTTTTCTCGCCGAGATAAGCACGTTTTCTGAAATGCCACTCTCCCGTCACTCTGGTTAAAGTGTTATGAAAAAAAAGGCTGTTGGGGGCTAGGGAGTATCGAGTTGATCATTATACATGAAGAAATAACCAATTTCATCGTTTGGTTTATGTTTTACACGCGTTTTAAATTTTATTGCCGAAATCGCTTTTTCTCGCCGAGATAAGCACGTTTTCTGAAATGCCGCTCTCCCGTCACTCTGGTTAAAGTGTTATGAAAAAAAAGGCTGTTGGGGGCTAGGGAGTATCGAGTTGATCATTATACATGAAGAAATAACCAATTTCATCGTTTGGTTTATGTTTTACACGCGTTTTAAATTTTATTGCCGAAATCGCTTTTTCTCGCCGAGATAAGCACGTTTTCTGAAATGCCGCTCTCCCGTTACTCTGGTTAAAGTGTTATGAAAAAAAAGGCTGTTGGGGGCTAGGGAGTATCGAGTTGATCATTATACATGAAGAAATAACCAATTTCATCGTTTGGTTTATGTTTTACACGCGTTTTAAATTTTATTGCCGAAATCGCTTTTTCTCGCCGAGATAAGCACGTTTTCTGAAATGCCGCTCTCCCGTCACTCTGGTTAAAGTGTTATGAAAAAAAAGGCTGTTGGGGGCTAGGGAGTATCGAGTTGATCATTATACATGAAGAAATAACCAATTTCATCGTTTGGTTTATGTTTTACACGCGTTTTAAATTTTATTGCCGAAATCGCTTTTTCTCGCCGAGATAAGCACGTTTTCTGAAATGCCGCTCTCCCGTCACTCTGGTTAAAGTGTTATGAAAAAAAAGGCTGTTGGGGGCTAGGGAGTATCGAGTTGATCATTATACATGAAGAAATAACCAATTTCATCGTTTGGTTTATGTTTTACACGCGTTTTAAATTTTATTGCCGAAATCGCTTTTTCTCGCCGAGATAAGCACGTTTTCTGAAATGCCGCTCTCCCGTCACTCTGGTTAAAGTGTTATGAAAAAAAAAGGCTGTTGGGGGCTAGGGAGTATCGAGTTGATCATTATACATGAAGAAATAACCAATTTCATCGTTTGGTTTATGTTTTACACGCGTTTTAAATTTTATTGCCGAAATCGCTTTTTCTCGCCGAGATAAGCACGTTTTCTGAAATGCCGCTCTCCCGTCACTCTGGTTAAAGTGTTATGAAAAAAAAGGCTGTTGGGGGCTAGGGAGTATCGAGTTGATCATTATACATGAAGAAATAACCAATTTCATCGTTTGGTTTATGTTTTACACGCGTTTTAAATTTTATTGCCGAAATCGCTTTTTCTCGCCGAGATAAGCACGTTTTCTGAAATGCCACTCTCCCGTCACTCTGGTTAAAGTGTTATGAAAAAAAAGGCTGTTGGGGGCTAGGGAGTATCGAGTTGATCATTATACATGAAGAAATAACCAATTTCATCGTTTGGTTTATGTTTTACACGCGTTTTAAATTTTATTGCCGAAATCGCTTTTTCTCGCCGAGATAAGCACGTTTTCTGAAATGCCGCTCTCCCGTCACTCTGGTTAAAGTGTTATGAAAAAAAAGGCTGTTGGGGGCTAGGGAGTATCGAGTTGATCATTATACATGAAGAAATAACCAATTTCATCGTTTGGTTTATGTTTTACACGCGTTTTAAATTTTATTGCCGAAATCGCTTTTTCTCGCCGAGATAAGCACGTTTTCTGAAATGCCGCTCTCCCGTCACTCTGGTTAAAGTGTTATGAAAAAAAATGCTGTTGGGGGCTAGGGAGTATCGAGTTGATCATTATACATGAAGAAATAACCAATTTCATCGTTTGGTTTATGTTTTACACGCGTTTTAAATTTTATTGCCGAAATCGCTTTTTCTCGCCGAGATAAGCACGTTTTCTGAAATGCCGCTCTCCCGTCACTCTGGTTAAAGTGTTATGAAAAAAAAGGCTGTTGGGGGCTAGGGAGTGTCGAGTTGATCATTATACATGAAGAAATAACCAATTTCATCGTTTGGTTTATGTTTTACACGCGTTTTAAATTTTATTGCCGAAATCGCTTTTTCTCGCCGAGATAAGCACGTTTTCTGAAATGCCGCTCTCCCGTCACTCTGGTTAAAGTGTTATGAAAAAAAAGGCTGTTGGGGGCTAGGGGGTATCGAGTTGATCATTATACATGAAGAAATAACCAATTTCATCGTTTGGTTTATGTTTTACATGTTGTGCCACTCATCCCCAGCCGGCACAGCACAGGTGTGGCTCATCTCAATCGACCAAGCTGTTCCAAATCATCTCGTCAGCGGCGGTCTACAAAACCCCCTGAGAGACAGTGCTCGACGCTTCGACGTTAACCTTCCGTGGTCAGCGCTCAACTACACGTCGAACCAGCGTCTCCTCCCTCCTATCCACTTTGGATCACCCTTTTTTTGTGAGAAAAGTAAATATATTGTTTTTTGCCCCAAGACTTCTGTTTTTGTGTCTTGTTCTCCTGGGTTCTCTGCATTTTTGGCTCACCACCCCAGCTGAGCGTAACAGAACGTCGAAGCCATCATGAGCCAAGCCGGGACCCCGGGGGCCGGGCAGCCAAGATCATCTGAATTACGTGAGTTAGTTTTTGGTCAAGCTAAAGAGATCTCTTCACTGCAGCAAGAATTAAATAAGGCTTTCCCGACCGTCCTGTCTCAAATCACTGCTCTGGAGAGGACGTCTCAAACCACAGTTGGTTCTGTGGCAACGCTTTCTAACCAAGTGCAGTCTATTGCAGGAGCTCTATCTGGCATCCAACGGTCCCTGGATGCACTTACAGTCCGTGCCTCGGCCGAAGGAAATCCCGCTCCCGTTCATGGCCCTGCCTCTGCTTCCAACCAACAACCTAGCCCTGTCCTTCCCAACCCACAGCAGTCCCAGTCCGAGCCTGGCCTAGTCAGCCCTAGGCCTTTCAATGGTGACTTCAATCTGAGCAGAGGTTTTTTGGCACAATGTGAGTTACTTTTTACCCATCAGCCCTCTAAATATTCCTCTGACGGGTCTAAAATTGCTTTTGTCATGTCCCTTCTGGTCGAGGATGCCCTCCGCTGGGCTATTGCGGCAGTTGAGAATAACCCAGTTTTTCTTACCGACTACTCACAGTTCAAGAGTGAGTTTCGGGCTGTGTTTGATCACCCTGCAGATGGTCAAGATGCTTCTAGCCGCCTGCTGGTTATCCGCCAGGGGACACGTTCAGTGGCTCAATATACGCTGGAATTTCGGATCCTTGCTGCAGAGAGCCGTTGGAATGATCAAGCCCTCCTCAGTGTCTTTCGCAAGGGGCTGAGGGATTCTATTAAGGACCTCATTGTACGTGACAGCCCGGAGACCCTTAACGAGCTAATATCCCTGGCTCTCAAGATGGACGCACGACTTCAGGAGCGGCGTACAGACAGAGTCCACCGTAGCCCCCTACAGTTTGTTCCCCGTCGTTTTGCTTCTGTGTTCCCCACGTCACCTTCCAGGCCAACTCGTACTCAGGACCCTATGCTTCCCCCGTTCCTATCTACTTCAGGGTCTGGGGAGCCCATGGAGGTTGGCCGATCACGGATCTCGCCAGCAGAAAAGCAGCTGAGGCTGAGCAATGATCAATGTTTCTACTGTGGAGAATCAGGACATTTCATCCGGTCCTGCCCAACCCGCCCAAAAGGCCCAGCTCGCCAGTAGGGGCTATACTGGTGAGCAACACCACCATTCCCCAGCCCAAGGTTTGTTCCAACCGTCTTTTCCCCGCAACCCTGGCCTGGGGCAAAGAAACATTGTCCGTTAGTGCATTTATTGATTCTGGTGCGGACGAGAGCCTTATGGACATTTCCTTCGCACGCCAGGCCGGAATTCCTTTGGTTCCCTTAGATCAATCCCTGTCTCCCAGAGCCATCGATGGTCACTCATTAGGAACCATTTCCTTCTCCACTGAACCTCTTATGCTCACGCTCTCAGGGAATCATACTGAGCCCATCCGTTTTTTTGTCCTTCAGGCCCCTACTGCTCCCTTGATATTGGGGAGACCTTGGTTGGAGAGGCATGAACCTCACATCTCCTGGGCCTCTGGTCGGATTTTGGGATGGAGCACAGCCTGTCATGCGACCTGTCTACGCTCTGCCCTTTCACCTCCAAGTAGTCCCAGACCCATGCCCGTAACCCCTGATATCTCTGGAGTTCCGAGTATTTACCATGACCTTGCCTCAGTTTTTAGTAAGGATAAAGCCCTTTTACTTCCCCCTCACCGGCCATACGACTGTGCGATCGACCTCCTTCCCGGGGCCCCCTATCCTAAGGGGCGACTCTACAACATCTCCCTTCCAGAAAAGGAGGCGATGCGCAATTATGTTGCAGAGTCCCTGCTCTCAGGTTTCATAAGACCATCATCATCTCCCTTAGGGGCAGGTTTTTTTTTTGTGACCAGGAAGGATGGAGGCCTGAGACCTTGCATTGACTACCGTGGTCTTAATGACATCACAGTAAAAAACAAGTATCCTTTGCCCCTTATTAGTTCCACTTTTGAGCCTCTTACTCATGCCCGGGTGTTCACCAAGCTAGATCTCCGCAACGCCTACCACTTAGTCCGGATCAGAGAGGGCGACGAATGGAAGACGGCTTTCAACACCCATCTCGGCCATTTTGAGTACCTTGTGATGCCTTTTGGCTTGTCCAACGCACCAGCGGTTTTCCAATGCCTGGTAAATGATGTGTTAAGAGACATGTTGAACATCTTTGTGGTGGTGTACCTGGACGACATCCTTATCTTCTCCAGGTCATTGAAGGAACACCACCAGCATGTGCGTTTGGTTCTTCAGCGGCTGTTGGAGAATCGCCTGTTCATTAAAGCCGAGAAGTGTGTCTTCCACTCTGACTCTGTAACGTACCTGGGAAACATAGTGGAAGCTGGACGGATGAGGGTCGATCCCTCCAAAGTCAAGGCTGTGGAGGAGTGGCCGCGTCCTACCAACCGGACTCAGCTCAGACGCTTCCTGGGTTTCGCAGGCTTCATACGCCGCTTCATCAAGGGATATAGTCAAATCGCTGCCCCTCTCAATGCCCTGACCTCCATCACACGCCCCTTTTCCTGGACGCCCGAAGCAGAGACGGCCTTCACCAGACTCAAGGGTCTGTTCTCTTCAGCTCCAGTGCTTGTCCACCCTGACCCTGAGAGACAATTCATTGTGGAAGTGGATGCTTCTGACACAGGCATTGGGGCAGTCCTCTCCCAGCGCTCGGAGGAGGATCAGAAGGTGCATCCGTGCGCTTATTTCTCTCGAAGTTACGACCCAGCGGAGAGGAACTATGATGTGGGAAACAAGGAGCTGCTGGCGGTCCATGATGCCCTGAGGGAGTGGGGACACTGGTTGGAGGGAGCAAAACTGCCTTTTGTCGTGTGGTCAGATCACAAGAACCTGACCTACTTAAGAACAGCAAAAAGGATAAACTCCAGGCAGGCCCGCTGGGCTCTGTTCTTAAGCCGGTTTGATTTCACTCTCACATACCGCCCAGGGTCAAAGAACGTCAGAGCTGACGCCCTTTCCCGTCAGTTCTCTGAGGGCCCTGCTGTCCCGGAGATATCCGACACCATCCTTCTTCCTGCCCGTGTGGTTGGGGCAATCTCCTGGCCCATAGATTCTGTCGTAATGGAGGCCCTGCAAACCCAACCTGACCCTGGCAATGGACCCCCGAACAGGCAGTTTGTTCCAGATGCTGCCCGTCCTCGAGTGTTAGAGTGGGGTCACTCCAGCCGTGTTTCATGTCACCCCGGAGAGCGCCGGACAGCGGAGTTCGTCGGCCGGAGATTCTGGTGGCCCACCCTTAAGAAGGATGTCAAGGAGTACGTTGCTGCCTGCACAGTCTGTGCCCGTAGTAAGGCTTCCCATCGCCCTCCAGCAGGCCTCTTACAACCCCTTCCAATTCCGAGTCGGCCATGGTCTCACATTGGCATGGACTTTGTCACTGGACTTCCCATTTCCCAGGGTTATGACACCATCCTGACTGTGGTCGACCGGTTCTCTAAGGCCGTCCACTTCATTCCCCTCCCCAAGCTTCCTTCTGCTGCTGAAACGGCTGACCTCCTCACCCTCCATGTTGTACGCCTCCATGGTATTCCCTCAGACATTGTGTCGGATCGTGGTCCCCAATTCATCTCCAAGGTGTGGCAGGCTTTTTGCAGGGGAATTGGAGCCACGGTCAGCCTTTCCTCCGGGTACCATCCTCAGTCCAATGGGCAGACTGAACGTGCCAACCAGGCGGTGGAGGAGACCCTTCGCTGCGTTGCCTCCAGCAACCCCTCTTCATGGGCTAAGTACCTAGCCTGGGTTGAGTATTCCCTCAATACATTGGAGAGCTCTGCCACGGGAATGTCACCATTTCAATGCTCTCTGGGTTACCAGCCTCCCTTGTTTCCACAGCAGGAACTGGAGGTGGCAGTTCCATCCACCAGGGCCCACCTCCGCCGGTGTCGACACATCTGGAGGACTGCTCGGGCTGCACTACTCCGTGCCTCAGTACGATCTCAGCGTGGTGCTAACCGGCGGAGGAGGCATGCCCCGGTTTACCAGCCCGGCCAGAAAGTTTGGCTATTGGCCCGGGACTTGCCCCTCCAAACCTCTCAGACGTCTACCCGCAAGTTGAACCCTCGGTTTGTCGGTCCCTACACTGTGGACCGCATCATCGGCCCTTCCGCAGTGCGTCTGAATCTCCCTCCTGCTCTCAAAGTGCACCCAGTTTTCCATGTGTCCCAGCTGAAGCCAGTCGCCACCAGTCCCCTGGCACCGGCAGTTTCTGCTCCCCCGCCACCTCGACTACTGGCTGATGGTGATCCTGTTTGGTCGGTTCGTAAACTACTGGCCGTCCGTCGCCGGGGAAGAGGCTTCCAGTTCTTGGTGGACTGGGAGGGTTTCGGCCCTGAAGACCGTAGCTGGGTGCCCAGGTCCTACCTTGCTGACCCTTCGTTGTTGGATGACTTCTACCGGAACAATCCGGGTGCCCAGGGACGGTCGTCCGGTGCCTCCCCTCAGGGGGGGGGTACTGTTGTGCCACTCATCCCCAGCCGGCACAGCACAGGTGTGGCTCATCTCAATCGACCAAGCTGTTCCAAATCATCTCGTCAGCGGCGGTCTACAAAACCTCCTGAGAGACAGTGCTCGACGCTTCGACGTTAACCTTCCGTGGTCAGCGCTCAACTACACGTCGAACCAGCGTCTCCTCCCTCCTATCCACTTTGGATCACCCTTTTTTTGTGAGAAAAGTAAATATATTGTTTTTTGCCCCAAGACTTCTGTTTTTGTGTCTTGTTCTCCTGGGTTCTCTGCATTTTTGGCTCACCACCCCAGCTGAGCGTAACATTACACGCGTTTTAAATTTTATTGCCGAAATCGCTTTTTCTCGCCGAGATAAGCACGTTTTCTGAAATGCCGCTCTCCCGTCACTCTGGTTAAAGTGTTATGAAAAAAAAGGCTGTTGGGGGCTAGGGAGTATCGAGTTGATCATTATACATGAAGAAATAACCAATTTCATCGTTTGGTTTATGTTTTACACGCGTTTTAAATTTTATTGCCGAAATCGCTTTTTCTCGCCGAGATAAGCACGTTTTCTGAAATGCCGCTCTCCCGTCACTCTGGTTAAAGTGTTATGAAAAAAAAGGCTGTTGGGGGCTAGGGAGTATCGAGTTGATCATTATACATGAAAAAATAACCAATTTCATCGTTTGGTTTATGTTTTACACGCGTTTTAAATTTTATTGCCGAAATCGCTTTTTCTCGCCGAGATAAGCACGTTTTCTGAAATGCCGCTCTCCCGTCACTCTGGTTAAAGTGTTATGAAAAAAAAGGCTGTTGGGGGCTAGGGAGTATCGAGTTGATCATTATACATGAAGAAATAACCAATTTCATCGTTTGGTTTATGTTTTACACGCGTTTTAAATTGTATTGCCGAAATCGCTTTTTCTCGCCGAGATAAGCACGTTTTCTGAAATGCCGCTCTCCCGTCACTCTGGTTAAAGTGTTATGAAAAAAAAGGCTGTTGGGGGCTAGGGAGTATCGAGTTGATCATTATACATGAAGAAATAACCAATTTCATCGTTTGGTTTATGTTTTACACGCGTTTTAAATTTTATTGCCGAAATCGCTTTTTCTCGCCGAGATAAGCACGTTTTCTGAAATGCCGCTCTCCCGTCACTCTGGTTAAAGTGTTATGAAAAAAAAGGCTGTTGGGGGCTAGGGAGTATCGAGTTGATCATTATACATGAAGAAATAACCAATTTCATCGTTTGGTTTATGTTTTACACGCGTTTTAAATTTTATTGCCGAAATCGCTTTTTCTCGCCGAGATAAGCACGTTTTCTGAAATGCCGCTCTCCCGTCACTCTGGTTAAAGTGTTATGAAAAAAAAGGCTGTTGGGGGCTAGGGAGTATCGAGTTGATCATTATACATGAAGAAATAACCAATTTCATCGTTTGGTTTATGTTTTACACGCGTTTTAAATTTTATTGCCGAAATCGCTTTTTCTCGCCGAGATAAGCACGTTTTCTGAAATGCCGCTCTCCCGTCACTCTGGTTAAAGTGTTATGAAAAAAAAGGCTGTTGGGGGCTAGGGAGTATCGAGTTGATCATTATACATGAAGAAATAACCAATTTCATCGTTTGGTTTATGTTTTACACGCGTTTTAAATTTTATTGCCGAAATCGCTTTTTCTCGCCGAGATAAGCACGTTTTCTGAAATGCCGCTCTCCCGTCACTCTGGTTAAAGTGTTATGAAAAAAAAGGCTGTTGGGGGCTAGGGAGTATCGAGTTGATCATTATACATGAAGAAATAACCAATTTCATCGTTTGGTTTATGTTTTACACGCGTTTTAAATTTTATTGCCGAAATCGCTTTTTCTCGCCGAGATAAGCACGTTTTCTGAAATGCCACTCTCCCGTCACTCTGGTTAAAGTGTTATGAAAAAAAAGGCTGTTGGGGGCTAGGGAGTATCGAGTTGATCATTATACATGAAGAAATAACCAATTTCATCGTTTGGTTTATGTTTTACACGCGTTTTAAATTTGATTGCCGAAATCGCTTTTTCTCGCCGAGATAAGCACGTTTTCTGAAATGCCGCTCTCCCGTCACTCTGGTTAAAGTGTTATGAAAAAAAAGGCTGTTGGGGGCTAGGGAGTATCGAGTTGATCATTATACATGAAGAAATAACCAATTTCATCGTTTGGTTTATGTTTTACACGCGTTTTAAATTTTATTGCCGAAATCGCTTTTTCTCGCCGAGATAAGCACGTTTTCTAAAATGCCGCTCTCCCGTCACTCTGGTTAAAGTGTTATGAAAAAAAAGGCTGTTGGGGGCTAGGGAGTATCGAGTTGATCATTATACATGAAGAAATAACCAATTTCATCGTTTGGTTTATGTTTTACACGCGTTTTAAATTTTATTGCCGAAATCGCTTTTTCTCGCCGAGATAAGCACGTTTTCTGAAATGCCGCTCTCCCGTCACTCTGGTTAAAGTGTTATGAAAAAAAAGGCTGTTGGGGGCTAGGGAGTGTCGAGTTGATCATTATACATGAAGAAATAACCAATTTCATCGTTTGGTTTATGTTTTACACGCGTTTTAAATTTTATTGCCGAAATCGCTTTTTCTCGCCGAGATAAGCACGTTTTCTGAAATGCCGCTCTCCCGTCACTCTGGTTAAAGTGTTATGAAAAAAAAGGCTGTTGGGGGCTAGGGGGTATCGAGTTGATCATTATACATGAAGAAATAACCAATTTCATCGTTTGGTTTATGTTTTACACGCGTTTTAAATTTTATTGCCGAAATCGCTTTTTCTCGCCGAGATAAGCACGTTTTCTGAAATGCCGCTCTCCCGTCACTCTGGTTAAAGTGTTATGAAAAAAAAGGCTGTTGGGGGCTAGGGAGTATCGAGTTGATCATTATACATGAAGAAATAACCAATTTCATCGTTTGGTTTATGTTTTACACGCGTTTTAAATTTTATTGCCGAAATCGCTTTTTCTCGCCGAGATAAGCACGTTTTCTGAAATGCCGCTCTCCCGTCACTCTGGTTAAAGTGTTATGAAAAAAAAGGCTGTTGGGGGCTAGGGAGTATCGAGTTGATCATTATACATGAAGAAATAACCAATTTCATCGTTTGGTTTATGTTTTACACGCGTTTTAAATTTTATTGCCGAAATCGCTTTTTCTCGCCGAGATAAGCACGTTTTCTGAAATGCCGCTCTCCCGTCACTCTGGTTAAAGTGTTATGAAAAAAAAGGCTGTTGGGGGCTAGGGAGTATCGAGTTGATCATTATACATGAAGAAATAACCAATTTCATCGTTTGGTTTATGTTTTACACGCGTTTTAAATTTTATTGCCGAAATCGCTTTTTCTCGCCGAGATAAGCACGTTTTCTGAAATGCCGCTCTCCCGTCACTCTGGTTAAAGTGTTATAAAAAAAAAGGCTGTTGGGGGCTAGGGAGTATCGAGTTGATCATTATACATGAAGAAATAACCAATTTCATCGTTTGGTTTATGTTTTACACGAGTTTTAAATTTTATTGCCGAAATCGCTTTTTCTCGCCGAGATAAGCACGTTTTCTGAAATGCCGCTCTCCCGTCACTCTGGTTAAAGTGTTATGAAAAAAAAGGCTGTTGGGGGCTAGGGAGTATCGAGTTGATCATTATACATGAAGAAATAACCAATTTCATCGTTTGGTTTATGTTTTACACGCGTTTTAAATTTTATTGCCGAAATCGCTTTTTCTCGCCGAGATAAGCACGTTTTCTGAAATGCCGCTCTCCCGTCACTCTGGTTAAAGTGTTATGAAAAAAAAGGCTGTTGGGGGCTAGGGAGTATCGAGTTGATCATTATACATGAAGAAATAACCAATTTCATCGTTTGGTTTATGTTTTACACGCGTTTTAAATTTTATTGCCGAAATCGCTTTTTCTCGCCGAGATAAGCACGTTTTCTGAAATGCCGCTCTCCCGTCACTCTGGTTAAAGTGTTATGAAAAAAAAGGCTGTTGGGGGCTAGGGAGTATCGAGTTGATCATTATACATGAAGAAATAACCAATTTCATCGTTTGGTTTATGTTTTACACGCGTTTTAAATTTTATTGCCGAAATCGCTTTTTCTCGCCGAGATAAGCACGTTTTCTGAAATGCCGCTCTCCCGTCACTCTGGTTAAAGTGTTATGAAAAAAAAGGCTGTTGGGGGCTAGGGAGTATCGAGTTGATCATTATACATGAAGAAATAACCAATTTCATCGTTTGGTTTATGTTTTACACGCGTTTTAAATTTTATTGCCGAAATCGCTTTTTCTCGCCGAGATAAGCACGTTTTCTGAAATGCCGCTCTCCCGTCACTCTGGTTAAAGTGTTATGAAAAAAAAGGCTGTTGGGGGCTAGGGAGTATCGAGTTGATCATTATACATGAAGAAATAACCAATTTCATCGTTTGGTTTATGTTTTACACGCGTTTTAAATTTTATTGCCGAAATCGCTTTTTCTCGCCGAGATAAGCACGTTTTCTGAAATGCCGCTCTCCCGTCACTCTGGTTAAAGTGTTATGAAAAAAAAGGCTGTTGGGGGCTAGGGAGTATCGAGTTGATCATTATACATGAAGAAATAACCAATTTCATCGTTTGGTTTATGTTTTACACGCGTTTTAAATTTTATTGCCGAAATCGCTTTTTCTCGCCGAGATAAGCACGTTTTCTGAAATGCCGCTCTCCCGTCACTCTGGTTAAAGTGTTATGAAAAAAAAGGCTGTTGGGGGCTAGGGAGTATCGAGTTGATCATTATACATGAAGAAATAACCAATTTCATCGTTTGGTTTATGTTTTACACGCGTTTTAAATTTTATTGCCGAAATCGCTTTTTCTCGCCGAGATAAGCACGTTTTCTGAAATGCCACTCTCCCGTCACTCTGGTTAAAGTGTTATGAAAAAAAAGGCTGTTGGGGGCTAGGGAGTATCGAGTTGATCATTATACATGAAGAAATAACCAATTTCATCGTTTGGTTTATGTTTTACACGCGTTTTAAATTTGATTGCCGAAATCGCTTTTTCTCGCCGAGATAAGCACGTTTTCTGAAATGCCGCTCTCCCGTCACTCTGGTTAAAGTGTTATGAAAAAAAAGGCTGTTGGGGGCTAGGGAGTATCGAGTTGATCATTATACATGAAGAAATAACCAATTTCATCGTTTGGTTTATGTTTTACACGCGTTTTAAATTTTATTGCCGAAATCGCTTTTTCTCGCCGAGATAAGCACGTTTTCTAAAATGCCGCTCTCCCGTCACTCTGGTTAAAGTGTTATGAAAAAAAAGGCTGTTGGGGGCTAGGGAGTATCGAGTTGATCATTATACATGAAGAAATAACCAATTTCATCGTTTGGTTTATGTTTTACACGCGTTTTAAATTTTATTGCCGAAATCGCTTTTTCTCGCCGAGATAAGCACGTTTTCTGAAATGCCGCTCTCCCGTCACTCTGGTTAAAGTGTTATGAAAAAAAAGGCTGTTGGGGGCTAGGGAGTATCGAGTTGATCATTATACATGAAGAAATAACCAATTTCATCGTTTGGTTTATGTTTTACACGCGTTTTAAATTTTATTGCCGAAATCGCTTTTTCTCGCCGAGATAAGCACGTTTTCTGAAATGCCGCTCTCCCGTCACTCTGGTTAAAGTGTTATGAAAAAAAAGGCTGTTGGGGGCTAGGGAGTATCGAGTTGATCATTATACATGAAGAAATAACCAATTTCATCGTTTGGTTTATGTTTTACACGCGTTTTAAATTTTACTGCCGAAATCGCTTTTTCTCGCCGAGATAAGCACGTTTTTTGAAATGCCGCTCTCCCGTCACTCTGGTTAAAGTGTTATGAAAAAAAAGGCTGTTGGGGGCTAGGGAGTATCGAGTTGATCATTATACATGAAGAAATAACCAATTTCATCGTTTGGTTTATGTTTTACACGCGTTTTAAATTTTATTGCCGAAATCGCTTTTTCTCGCCGAGATAAGCACGTTTTCTGAAATGCCGCTCTCCCGTCACTCTGGTTAAAGTGTTATGAAAAAAAAGGCTGTTGGGGGCTAGGGAGTATTGAGTTGATCATTATACATGAAGAAATAACCAATTTCATCGTTTGGTTTATGTTTTACACGCGTTTTAAATTTTATTGCCGAAATCGCTTTTTCTCGCCGAGATAAGCACGTTTTCTGAAATGCCGCTCTCCCGTCACTCTGGTTAAAGTGTTATGAAAAAAAAGGCTGTTGGGGGCTAGGGAGTATCGAGTTGATCATTATACATGAAGAAATAACCAATTTCATCGTTTGGTTTATGTTTTACACGCGTTTTAAATGTTATTGCCGAAATCGCTTTTTCTCGCCGAGATAAGCACGTTTTCTGAAATGCCGCTCTCCCGTCACTCTGGTTAAAGTGTTATGAAAAAAAAGGCTGTTGGGGGCTAGGGAGTATCGAGTTGATCATTATACATGAAGAAATAACCAATTTCATCGTTTGGTTTATGTTTTACACGCGTTTTAAATTTGATTGCCGAAATCGCTTTTTCTCGCCGAGATAAGCACGTTTTCTGAAATGCCGCTCTCCCGTCACTCTGGTTAAAGTGTTATGAAAAAAAAGGCTGTTGGGGGCTAGGGAGTATCGAGTTGATCATTATACATGAAGAAATAACCAATTTCATCGTTTGGTTTATGTTTTACACGCGTTTTAAATTTTATTGCCGAAATCGCTTTTTCTCGCCGAGATAAGCACGTTTTCTGAAATGCCGCTCTCCCGTCACTCTGGTTAAAGTGTTATGAAAAAAAAGGCTGTTGGGGGCTAGGGAGTATCGAGTTGATCATTATACATGAAGAAATAACCAATTTCATCGTTTGGTTTATGTTTTACACGCGTTTTAAATGTTATTGCCGAAATCGCTTTTTCTCGCCGAGATAAGCACGTTTTCTGAAATGCCGCTCTCCGTCACTCTGGTTAAAGTGTTATGAAAAAAAAGGCTGTTGGGGGCTAGGGAGTATCGAGTTGATCATTATACATGAAGAAATAACCAATTTCATCGTTTGGTTTATGTTTTACACGCGTTTTAAATTTTATTGCCGAAATCGCTTTTTCTCGCCGAGATAAGCACGTTTTCTGAAATGCCGCTCTCCCGTCACTCTGGTTAAAGTGTTATGAAAAAAAAGGCTGTTGGGGGCTAGGGAGTATCGAGTTGATCATTATACATGAAGAAATAACCAATTTCATCGTTTGGTTTATGTTTTACACGCGTTTTAAATTTTATTGCCGAAATCGCTTTTTCTCGCCGAGATAAGCACGTTTTCTGAAATGCCGCTCTCCCGTCACTCTGGTTAAAGTGTTATGAAAAAAAAGGCTGTTGGGGGCTAGGGAGTATCGAGTTGATCATTATACATGAAGAAATAACCAATTTCATCGTTTGGTTTATGTTTTACACGCGTTTTAAATTTTATTGCCGAAATCGCTTTTTCTCGCCGAGATAAGCACGTTTTCTGAAATGCCGCTCTCCCGTCACTCTGGTTAAAGTGTTATGAAAAAAAAGGCTGTTGGGGGCTAGGGAGTATCGAGTTGATCATTATACATGAAGAAATAACCAATTTCATCGTTTGGTTTATGTTTTACACGCGTTTTAAATTTTATTGCCGAAATCGCTTTTTCTCGCCGAGATAAGCACGTTTTCTGAAATGCCGCTCTCCCGTCACTCTGGTTAAAGTGTTATGAAAAAAAAGGCTGTTGGGGGCTAGGGAGTATCGAGTTGATCATTATACATGAAGAAATAACCAATTTCATCGTTTGGTTTATGTTTTACACGCGTTTTAAATTTTATTGCCGAAATCGCTTTTTCTCGCCGAGATAAGCACGTTTTCTGAAATGCCGCTCTCCCGTCACTCTGGTTAAAGTGTTATGAAAAAAAAGGCTGTTGGGGGCTAGGGAGTATCGAGTTGATCATTATACATGAAGAAATAACCAATTTCATCGTTTGGTTTATGTTTTACACGCGTTTTAAATTTTATTGCCGAAATCGCTTTTTCTCGCCGAGATAAGCACGTTTTCTGAAATGCCGCTCTCCCGTCACTCTGGTTAAAGTGTTATGAAAAAAAAGGCTGTTGGGGGCTAGGGAGTATCGAGTTGATCATTATACATGAAGAAATAACCAATTTCATCGTTTGGTTTATGTTTTACACGCGTTTTAAATTTTATTGCCGAAATCGCTTTTTCTCGCCGAGATAAGCACGTTTTCTGAAATGCCGCTCTCCCGTCACTCTGGTTAAAGTGTTATGAAAAAAAAGGCTGTTGGGGGCTAGGGAGTATCGAGTTGATCATTATACATGAAGAAATAACCAATTTCATCGTTTGGTTTATGTTTTACACGCGTTTTAAATTTTATTGCCGAAATCGCTTTTTCTCGCCGAGATAAGCACGTTTTCTGAAATGCCGCTCTCCCGTCACTCTGGTTAAAGTGTTATGAAAAAAAAGGCTGTTGGGGGCTAGGGAGTATCGAGTTGATCATTATACATGAAGAAATAACCAATTTCATCGTTTGGTTTATGTTTTACACGCGTTTTAAATTTTATTGCCGAAATCGCTTTTTCTCGCCGAGATAAGCACGTTTTCTGAAATGCCGCTCTCCCGTCACTCTGGTTAAAGTGTTATGAAAAAAAAGGCTGTTGGGGGCTAGGGAGTATCGAGTTGATCATTATACATGAAGAAATAACCAATTTCATCGTTTGGTTTATGTTTTACACGCGTTTTAAATTTTATTGCCGAAATCGCTTTTTCTCGCCGAGATAAGCACGTTTTCTGAAATGCCGCTCTCCCGTCACTCTGGTTAAAGTGTTATGAAAAAAAAGGCTGTTGGGGGCTAGGGAGTATCGAGTTGATCATTATACATGAAGAAATAACCAATTTCATCGTTTGGTTTATGTTTTACACGCGTTTTAAATTTTATTGCCGAAATCAGCTTTTTCTCGCCGAGATAAGCACGTTTTCTGAAATGCCGCTCTCCCGTCACTCTGGTTAAAGTGTTATGAAAAAAAAGGCTGTTGGGGGCTAGGGAGTATCGAGTTGATCATTATACATGAAGAAATAACCAATTTCATCGTTTGGTTTATGTTTTACACGCGTTTTAAATTTTATTGCCGAAATCGCTTTTTCTCGCCGAGATAAGCACGTTTTCTGAAATGCCGCTCTCCCGTCACTCTGGTTAAAGTGTTATGAAAAAAAAGGCTGTTGGGGGCTAGGGAGTATCGAGTTGATCATTATACATGAAGAAATAACCAATTTCATCGTTTGGTTTATGTTTTACACGCGTTTTAAATTTTATTGCCGAAATCGCTTTTTCTCGCCGAGATAAGCACGTTTTCTGAAATGCCGCTCTCCCGTCACTCTGGTTAAAGTGTTATGAAAAAAAAGGCTGTTGGGGGCTAGGGAGTATCGAGTTGATCATTATACATGAAGAAATAACCAATTTCATCGTTTGGTTTATGTTTTACACGCGTTTTAAATTTTATTGCCGAAATCGCTTTTTCTCGCCGAGATAAGCACGTTTTCTGAAATGCCGCTCTCCCGTCACTCTGGTTAAAGTGTTATGAAAAAAAAGGCTGTTGGGGGCTAGGGAGTATCGAGTTGATCATTATACATGAAGAAATAACCAATTTCATCGTTTGGTTTATGTTTTACACGCGTTTTAAATTTTATTGCCGAAATCGCTTTTTCTCGCCGAGATAAGCACGTTTTCTGAAATGCCGCTCTCCCGTCACTCTGGTTAAAGTGTTATGAAAAAAAAGGCTGTTGGGGGCTAGGGAGTATCGAGTTGATCATTATACATGAAGAAATAACCAATTTCATCGTTTGGTTTATGTTTTACACGCGTTTTAAATTTTATTGCCGAAATCGCTTTTTCTCGCCGAGATAAGCACGTTTTCTGAAATGCCGCTCTCCCGTCACTCTGGTTAAAGTGTTATGAAAAAAAAGGCTGTTGGGGGCTAGGGAGTATCGAGTTGATCATTATACATGAAGAAATAACCAATTTCATCGTTTGGTTTATGTTTTACACGCGTTTTAAATTTTATTGCCGAAATCGCTTTTTCTCGCCGAGATAAGCACGTTTTCTGAAATGCCGCTCTCCCGTCACTCTGGTTAAAGTGTTATGAAAAAAAAGGCTGTTGGGGGCTAGGGAGTATCGAGTTGATCATTATACATGAAGAAATAACCAATTTCATCGTTTGGTTTATGTTTTACACGCGTTTTAAATTTTATTGCCGAAATCGCTTTTTCTCGCCGAGATAAGCACGTTTTCTGAAATGCCGCTCTCCCGTCACTCTGGTTAAAGTGTTATGAAAAAAAAGGCTGTTGGGGGCTAGGGAGTATCGAGTTGATCATTATACATGAAGAAATAACCAATTTCATCGTTTGGTTTATGTTTTACACGCGTTTTAAATTTTATTGCCGAAATCGCTTTTTCTCGCCGAGATAAGCACGTTTTCTGAAATGCCGCTCTCCCGTCACTCTGGTTAAAGTGTTATGAAAAAAAAGGCTGTTGGGGGCTAGGGAGTATCGAGTTGATCATTATACATGAAGAAATAACCAATTTCATCGTTTGGTTTATGTTTTACACGCGTTTTAAATTTTATTGCCGAAATCGCTTTTTCTCGCCGAGATAAGCACGTTTTCTGAAATGCCGCTCTCCCGTCACTCTGGTTAAAGTGTTATGAAAAAAAAGGCTGTTGGGGGCTAGGGAGTATCGAGTTGATCATTATACATGAAGAAATAACCAATTTCATCGTTTGGTTTATGTTTTACACGCGTTTTAAATTTTATTGCCGAAATCGCTTTTTCTCGCCGAGATAAGCACGTTTTCTGAAATGCCGCTCTCCCGTCACTCTGGTTAAAGTGTTATGAAAAAAAAGGCTGTTGGGGGCTAGGGAGTATCGAGTTGATCATTATACATGAAGAAATAACCAATTTCATCGTTTGGTTTATGTTTTACACGCGTTTTAAATTTTATTGCCGAAATCGCTTTTTCTCGCCGAGATAAGCACGTTTTCTGAAATGCCGCTCTCCCGTCACTCTGGTTAAAGTGTTATGAAAAAAAAGGCTGTTGGGGGCTAGGGAGTATCGAGTTGATCATTATACATGAAGAAATAACCAATTTCATCGTTTGGTTTATGTTTTACACGCGTTTTAAATTTTATTGCCGAAATCGCTTTTTCTCGCCGAGATAAGCACGTTTTCTGAAATGCCGCTCTCCCGTCACTCTGGTTAAAGTGTTATGAAAAAAAAGGCTGTTGGGGGCTAGGGAGTATCGAGTTGATCATTATACATGAAGAAATAACCAATTTCATCGTTTGGTTTATGTTTTACACGCGTTTTAAATTTTATTGCCGAAATCGCTTTTTCTCGCCGAGATAAGCACGTTTTCTGAAATGCCGCTCTCCCGTCACTCTGGTTAAAGTGTTATGAAAAAAAAGGCTGTTGGGGGCTAGGGAGTATCGAGTTGATCATTATACATGAAGAAATAACCAATTTCATCGTTTGGTTTATGTTTTACACGCGTTTTAAATTTTATTGCCGAAATCGCTTTTTCTCGCCGAGATAAGCACGTTTTCTGAAATGCCGCTCTCCCGTCACTCTGGTTAAAGTGTTATGAAAAAAAAGGCTGTTGGGGGCTAGGGAGTATCGAGTTGATCATTATACATGAAGAAATAACCAATTTCATCGTTTGGTTTATGTTTTACACGCGTTTTAAATTTTATTGCCGAAATCGCTTTTTCTCGCCGAGATAAGCACGTTTTCTGAAATGCCGCTCTCCCGTCACTCTGGTTAAAGTGTTATGAAAAAAAAGGCTGTTGGGGGCTAGGGAGTATCGAGTTGATCATTATACATGAAGAAATAACCAATTTCATCGTTTGGTTTATGTTTTACACGCGTTTTAAATTTTATTGCCGAAATCGCTTTTTCTCGCCGAGATAAGCACGTTTTCTGAAATGCCGCTCTCCCGTCACTCTGGTTAAAGTGTTATGAAAAAAAAGGCTGTTGGGGGCTAGGGAGTATCGAGTTGATCATTATACATGAAGAAATAACCAATTTCATCGTTTGGTTTATGTTTTACACGCGTTTTAAATTTTATTGCCGAAATCGCTTTTTCTCGCCGAGATAAGCACGTTTTCTGAAATGCCGCTCTCCCGTCACTCTGGTTAAAGTGTTATGAAAAAAAAGGCTGTTGGGGGCTAGGGAGTATCGAGTTGATCATTATACATGAAGAAATAACCAATTTCATCGTTTGGTTTATGTTTTACACGCGTTTTAAATTTTATTGCCGAAATCGCTTTTTCTCGCCGAGATAAGCACGTTTTCTGAAATGCCGCTCTCCCGTCACTCTGGTTAAAGTGTTATGAAAAAAAAGGCTGTTGGGGGCTAGGGAGTATCGAGTTGATCATTATACATGAAGAAATAACCAATTTCATCGTTTGGTTTATGTTTTACACGCGTTTTAAATTTTATTGCCGAAATCGCTTTTTCTCGCCGAGATAAGCACGTTTTCTGAAATGCCGCTCTCCCGTCACTCTGGTTAAAGTGTTATGAAAAAAAAGGCTGTTGGGGGCTAGGGAGTATCGAGTTGATCATTATACATGAAGAAATAACCAATTTCATCGTTTGGTTTATGTTTTACACGCGTTTTAAATTTTATTGCCGAAATCGCTTTTTCTCGCCGAGATAAGCACGTTTTCTGAAATGCCGCTCTCCCGTCACTCTGGTTAAAGTGTTATGAAAAAAAAGGCTGTTGGGGGCTAGGGAGTATCGAGTTGATCATTATACATGAAGAAATAACCAATTTCATCGTTTGGTTTATGTTTTACACGCGTTTTAAATTTTATTGCCGAAATCGCTTTTTCTCGCCGAGATAAGCACGTTTTCTGAAATGCCGCTCTCCCGTCACTCTGGTTAAAGTGTTATGAAAAAAAAGGCTGTTGGGGGCTAGGGAGTATCGAGTTGATCATTATACATGAAGAAATAACCAATTTCATCGTTTGGTTTATGTTTTACACGCGTTTTAAATTTTATTGCCGAAATCGCTTTTTCTCGCCGAGATAAGCACGTTTTCTGAAATGCCGCTCTCCCGTCACTCTGGTTAAAGTGTTATGAAAAAAAAGGCTGTTGGGGGCTAGGGAGTATCGAGTTGATCATTATACATGAAGAAATAACCAATTTCATCGTTTGGTTTATGTTTTACACGCGTTTTAAATTTTATTGCCGAAATCGCTTTTTCTCGCCGAGATAAGCACGTTTTCTGAAATGCCGCTCTCCCGTCACTCTGGTTAAAGTGTTATGAAAAAAAAGGCTGTTGGGGGCTAGGGAGTATCGAGTTGATCATTATACATGAAGAAATAACCAATTTCATCGTTTGGTTTATGTTTTACACGCGTTTTAAATTTTATTGCCGAAATCGCTTTTTCTCGCCGAGATAAGCACGTTTTCTGAAATGCCGCTCTCCCGTCACTCTGGTTAAAGTGTTATGAAAAAAAAGGCTGTTGGGGGCTAGGGAGTATCGAGTTGATCATTATACATGAAGAAATAACCAATTTCATCGTTTGGTTTATGTTTTACACGCGTTTTAAATTTTATTGCCGAAATCGCTTTTTCTCGCCGAGATAAGCACGTTTTCTGAAATGCCGCTCTCCCGTCACTCTGGTTAAAGTGTTATGAAAAAAAAGGCTGTTGGGGGCTAGGGAGTATCGAGTTGATCATTATACACTGAAGAAATAACCAATTTCATCGTTTGGTTTATGTTTTACACGCGTTTTAAATTTTATTGCCGAAATCGCTTTTTCTCGCCGAGATAAGCACGTTTTCTGAAATGCCGCTCTCCCGTCACTCTGGTTAAAGTGTTATGAAAAAAAAGGCTGTTGGGGGCTAGGGAGTATCGAGTTGATCATTATACATGAAGAAATAACCAATTTCATCGTTTGGTTTATGTTTTACACGCGTTTTAAATTTTATTGCCGAAATCGCTTTTTCTCGCCGAGATAAGCACGTTTTCTGAAATGCCGCTCTCCCGTCACTCTGGTTAAAGTGTTATGAAAAAAAAGGCTGTTGGGGGCTAGGGAGTATCGAGTTGATCATTATACATGAAGAAATAACCAATTTCATCGTTTGGTTTATGTTTTACACGCGTTTTAAATTTTATTGCCGAAATCGCTTTTTCTCGCCGAGATAAGCACGTTTTCTGAAATGCCGCTCTCCCGTCACTCTGGTTAAAGTGTTATGAAAAAAAAGGCTGTTGGGGGCTAGGGAGTATCGAGTTGATCATTATACATGAAGAAATAACCAATTTCATCGTTTGGTTTATGTTTTACACGCGTTTTAAATTTTATTGCCGAAATCGCTTTTTCTCGCCGAGATAAGCACGTTTTCTGAAATGCCGCTCTCCCGTCACTCTGGTTAAAGTGTTATGAAAAAAAAGGCTGTTGGGGGCTAGGGAGTATCGAGTTGATCATTATACATGAAGAAATAACCAATTTCATCGTTTGGTTTATGTTTTACACGCGTTTTAAATTTTATTGCCGAAATCGCTTTTTCTCGCCGAGATAAGCACGTTTTCTGAAATGCCGCTCTCCCGTCACTCTGGTTAAAGTGTTATGAAAAAAAAGGCTGTTGGGGGCTAGGGAGTATCGAGTTGATCATTATACATGAAGAAATAACCAATTTCATCGTTTGGTTTATGTTTTACACGCGTTTTAAATTTTATTGCCGAAATCGCTTTTTCTCGCCGAGATAAGCACGTTTTCTGAAATGCCGCTCTCCCGTCACTCTGGTTAAAGTGTTATGAAAAAAAAGGCTGTTGGGGGCTAGGGAGTATCGAGTTGATCATTATACATGAAGAAATAACCAATTTCATCGTTTGGTTTATGTTTTACACGCGTTTTAAATTTTATTGCCGAAATCGCTTTTTCTCGCCGAGATAAGCACGTTTTCTGAAATGCCGCTCTCCCGTCACTCTGGTTAAAGTGTTATGAAAAAAAAGGCTGTTGGGGGCTAGGGAGTACTAGGGAGTATCGAGTTGATCATTATACATGAAGAAATAACCAATTTCATCGTTTGGTTTATGTTTTACACGCGTTTTAAATTTTATTGCCGAAATCGCTTTTTCTCGCCGAGATAAGCACGTTTTCTGAAATGCCGCTCTCCCGTCACTCTGGTTAAAGTGTTATGAAAAAAAAAGGCTGTTGGGGGCTAGGGAGTATCGAGTTGATCATTATACATGAAGAAATAACCAATTTCATCGTTTGGTTTATGTTTTACACGCGTTTTAAATTTTATTGCCGAAATCGCTTTTTCTCGCCGAGATAAGCACGTTTTCTGAAATGCCGCTCTCCCGTCACTCTGGTTAAAGTGTTATGAAAAAAAAGGCTGTTGGGGGCTAGGGAGTATCGAGTTGATCATTATACATGAAGAAATAACCAATTTCATCGTTTGGTTTATGTTTTACACGCGTTTTAAATTTTATTGCCGAAATCGCTTTTTTCTCGCCGAGATAAGCACGTTTTCTGAAATGCCGCTCTCCCGTCACTCTGGTTAAAGTGTTATGAAAAAAAAGGCTGTTGGGGGCTAGGGAGTATCGAGTTGATCATTATACATGAAGAAATAACCAATTTCATCGTTTGGTTTATGTTTTACACGCGTTTTAAATTTTATTGCCGAAATCGCTTTTTCTCGCCGAGATAAGCACGTTTTCTGAAATGCCGCTCTCCCGTCACTCTGGTTAAAGTGTTATGAAAAAAAAAGGCTGTTGGGGGCTAGGGAGTATCGAGTTGATCATTATACATGAAGAAATAACCAATTTCATCGTTTGGTTTATGTTTTACACGCGTTTTAAATTTTATTGCCGAAATCGCTTTTTTCTCGCCGAGATAAGCACGTTTTCTGAAATGCCGCTCTCCCGTCACTCTGGTTAAAGTGTTATGAAAAAAAAGGCTGTTGGGGGCTAGGGAGTATCGAGTTGATCATTATACATGAAGAAATAACCAATTTCATCGTTTGGTTTATGTTTTACACGCGTTTTTAAATTTTATTGCCGAAATCGCTTTTTCTCGCCGAGATAAGCACGTTTTCTGAAATGCCGCTCTCCCGTCACTCTGGTTAAAGTGTTATGAAAAAAAAGGCTGTTGGGGGCTAGGGAGTATCGAGTTGATCATTATACATGAAGAAATAACCAATTTCATCGTTTGGTTTATGTTTTACACGCGTTTTAAATTTTATTGCCGAAATCGCTTTTTCTCGCCGAGATAAGCACGTTTTCTGAAATGCCGCTCTCCGTCACTCTGGTTAAAGTGTTATGAAAAAAAAAGGCTGTTGGGGGCTAGGGAGTATCGAGTTGATCATTATACATGAAGAAATAACCAATTTCATCGTTTGGTTTATGTTTTACACGCGTTTTAAATTTTATTGCCGAAATCGCTTTTTCTCGCCGAGATAAGCACGTTTTCTGAAATGCCGCTCTCCCGTCACTCTGGTTAAAGTGTTATGAAAAAAAAGGCTGTTGGGGGCTAGGGAGTATCGAGTTGATCATTATACATGAAGAAATAACCAATTTCATCGTTTGGTTTATGTTTTACACGCGTTTTAAATTTTATTGCCGAAATCGCTTTTTCTCGCCGAGATAAGCACGTTTTCTGAAATGCCGCTCTCCCGTCACTCTGGTTAAAGTGTTATGAAAAAAAAGGCTGTTGGGGGCTAGGGAGTATCGAGTTGATCATTATACATGAAGAAATAACCAATTTCATCGTTTGGTTTATGTTTTACACGCGTTTTAAATTTTATTGCCGAAATCGCTTTTTCTCGCCGAGATAAGCACGTTTTCTGAAATGCCGCTCTCCCCGTCACTCTGGTTAAAGTGTTATGAAAAAAAAGGCTGTTGGGGGCTAGGGAGTATCGAGTTGATCATTATACATGAAGAAATAACCAATTTCATCGTTTGGTTTATGTTTTACACGCGTTTTAAATTTTATTGCCGAAATCGCTTTTTCTCGCCGAGATAAGCACGTTTTCTGAAATGCCGCTCTCCCGTCACTCTGGTTAAAGTGTTATGAAAAAAAAAGGCTGTTGGGGGCTAGGGAGTATCGAGTTGATCATTATACATGAAGAAATAACCAATTTCATCGTTTGGTTTATGTTTTACACGCGTTTTAAATTTTATTGCCGAAATCGCTTTTTCTCGCCGAGATAAGCACGTTTTCTGAAATGCCGCTCTCCCGTCACTCTGGTTAAAGTGTTATGAAAAAAAAGGCTGTTGGGGGCTAGGGAGTATCGAGTTGATCATTATACATGAAGAAATAACCAATTTCATCGTTTGGTTTATGTTTTACACGCGTTTTAAATTTTATTGCCGAAATCGCTTTTTCTCGCCGAGATAAGCACGTTTTCTGAAATGCCGCTCTCCCGTCACTCTGGTTAAAGTGTTATGAAAAAAAAGGCTGTTGGGGGCTAGGGAGTATCGAGTTGATCATTATACATGAAGAAATAACCAATTTCATCGTTTGGTTTATGTTTTACACGCGTTTTAAATTTTATTGCCGAAATCGCTTTTTCTCGCCGAGATAAGCACGTTTTCTGAAATGCCGCTCTCCCGTCACTCTGGTTAAAGTGTTATGAAAAAAAAGGCTGTTGGGGGCTAGGGAGTATCGAGTTGATCATTATACATGAAGAAATAACCAATTTCATCGTTTGGTTTATGTTTTACACGCGTTTTAAATTTTATTGCCGAAATCGCTTTTTCTCGCCGAGATAAGCACGTTTTCTGAAATGCCGCTCTCCCCGTCACTCTGGTTAAAGTGTTATGAAAAAAAAGGCTGTTGGGGGCTAGGGAGTATCGAGTTGATCATTATACATGAAGAAATAACCAATTTCATCGTTTGGTTTATGTTTTACACGCGTTTTAAATTTTATTGCCGAAATCGCTTTTTCTCGCCGAGATAAGCACGTTTTCTGAAATGCCGCTCTCCCGTCACTCTGGTTAAAGTGTTATGAAAAAAAAGGCTGTTGGGGGCTAGGGAGTATCGAGTTGATCATTATACATGAAGAAATAACCAATTTCATCGTTTGGTTTATGTTTTACACGCGTTTTAAATTTTATTGCCGAAATCGCTTTTTCTCGCCGAGATAAGCACGTTTTCTGAAATGCCGCTCTCCCCGTCACTCTGGTTAAAGTGTTATGAAAAAAAAGGCTGTTGGGGGCTAGGGAGTATCGAGTTGATCATTATACATGAAGAAATAACCAATTTCATCGTTTGGTTTATGTTTTACACGCGTTTTAAATTTTATTGCCGAAATCGCTTTTTCTCGCCGAGATAAGCACGTTTTCTGAAATGCCGCTCTCCCGTCACTCTGGTTAAAGTGTTATGAAAAAAAAGGCTGTTGGGGGCTAGGGAGTATCGAGTTGATCATTATACATGAAGAAATAACCAATTTCATCGTTTGGTTTATGTTTTACACGCGTTTTAAATTTTATTGCCGAAATCGCTTTTTCTCGCCGAGATAAGCACGTTTTCTGAAATGCCGCTCTCCCCGTCACTCTGGTTAAAGTGTTATGAAAAAAAAGGCTGTTGGGGGCTAGGGAGTATCGAGTTGATCATTATACATGAAGAAATAACCAATTTCATCGTTTGGTTTATGTTTTACACGCGTTTTAAATTTTATTGCCGAAATCGCTTTTTCTCGCCGAGATAAGCACGTTTTCTGAAATGCCGCTCTCCCGTCACTCTGGTTAAAGTGTTATGAAAAAAAAGGCTGTTGGGGGCTAGGGAGTATCGAGTTGATCATTATACATGAAGAAATAACCAATTTCATCGTTTGGTTTATGTTTTACACGCGTTTTAAATTTTATTGCCGAAATCGCTTTTTCTCGCCGAGATAAGCACGTTTTCTGAAATGCCGCTCTCCCGTCACTCTGGTTAAAGTGTTATGAAAAAAAAGGCTGTTGGGGGCTAGGGAGTATCGAGTTGATCATTATACATGAAGAAATAACCAATTTCATCGTTTGGTTTATGTTTTACACGCGTTTTAAATTTTATTGCCGAAATCGCTTTTTCTCGCCGAGATAAGCACGTTTTCTGAAATGCCGCTCTCCCGTCACTCTGGTTAAAGTGTTATGAAAAAAAAGGCTGTTGGGGGCTAGGGAGTATCGAGTTGATCATTATACATGAAGAAATAACCAATTTCATCGTTTGGTTTATGTTTTACACGCGTTTTAAATTTTATTGCCGAAATCGCTTTTTCTCGCCGAGATAAGCACGTTTTCTGAAATGCCGCTCTCCCCGTCACTCTGGTTAAAGTGTTATGAAAAAAAAGGCTGTTGGGGGCTAGGGAGTATCGAGTTGATCATTATACATGAAGAAATAACCAATTTCATCGTTTGGTTTATGTTTTTACACGCGTTTTAAATTTTATTGCCGAAATCGCTTTTTCTCGCCGAGATAAGCACGTTTTCTGAAATGCCGCTCTCCCGTCACTCTGGTTAAAGTGTTATGAAAAAAAAAGGCTGTTGGGGGCTAGGGAGTATCGAGTTGATCATTATACATGAAGAAATAACCAATTTCATCGTTTGGTTTATGTTTTACACGCGTTTTAAATTTTATTGCCGAAATCGCTTTTTCTCGCCGAGATAAGCACGTTTTCTGAAATGCCGCTCTCCCGTCACTCTGGTTAAAGTGTTATGAAAAAAAAGGCTGTTGGGGGCTAGGGAGTATCGAGTTGATCATTATACATGAAGAAATAACCAATTTCATCGTTTGGTTTATGTTTTACACGCGTTTTAAATTTTATTGCCGAAATCGCTTTTTCTCGCCGAGATAAGCACGTTTTCTGAAATGCCGCTCTCCCGTCACTCTGGTTAAAGTGTTATGAAAAAAAAGGCTGTTGGGGGCTAGGGAGTATCGAGTTGATCATTATACATGAAGAAATAACCAATTTCATCGTTTGGTTTATGTTTTACACGCGTTTTAAATTTTATTGCCGAAATCGCTTTTTCTCGCCGAGATAAGCACGTTTTCTGAAATGCCGCTCTCCCGTCACTCTGGTTAAAGTGTTATGAAAAAAAAGGCTGTTGGGGGCTAGGGAGTATCGAGTTGATCATTATACATGAAGAAATAACCAATTTCATCGTTGGTTTATGTTTTACACGCGTTTTTAAATTTTATTGCCGAAATCGCTTTTTCTCGCCGAGATAAGCACGTTTTCTGAAATGCCGCTCTCCCGTCACTCTGGTTAAAGTGTTATGAAAAAAAAAGGCTGTTGGGGGCTAGGGAGTATCGAGTTGATCATTATACATGAAGAAATAACCAATTTCATCGTTTGGTTTATGTTTTACACGCGTTTTAAATTTTATTGCCGAAATCGCTTTTTCTCGCCGAGATAAGCACGTTTTCTGAAATGCCGCTCTCCCGTCACTCTGGTTAAAGTGTTATGAAAAAAAAGGCTGTTGGGGGCTAGGGAGTATCGAGTTGATCATTATACATGAAGAAATAACCAATTTCATCGTTTGGTTTATGTTTTACACGCGTTTTAAATTTTATTGCCGAAATCGGCTTTTTCTCGCCGAGATAAGCACGTTTTCTGAAATGCCGCTCTCCCGTCACTCTGGTTAAAGTGTTATGAAAAAAAAAGGCTGTTGGGGGCTAGGGAGTATCGAGTTGATCATTATACATGAAGAAATAACCAATTTCATCGTTTGGTTTATGTTTTACACGCGTTTTAAATTTTATTGCCGAAATCGCTTTTTCTCGCCGAGATAAGCACGTTTTCTGAAATGCCGCTCTCCCGTCACTCTGGTTAAAGTGTTATGAAAAAAAAGGCTGTTGGGGGCTAGGGAGTATCGAGTTGATCATTATACATGAAGAAATAACCAATTTCATCGTTTGGTTTATGTTTTACACGCGTTTTAAATTTTATTGCCGAAATCGCTTTTTCTCGCCGAGATAAGCACGTTTTCTGAAATGCCGCTCTCCCGTCACTCTGGTTAAAGTGTTATGAAAAAAAAGGCTGTTGGGGGCTAGGGAGTATCGAGTTGATCATTATACATGAAGAAATAACCGATTTCATCGTTTGGTTTATGTTTTACACGCGTTTTAAATTTTATTGCCGAAATCGCTTTTTCTCGCCGAGATAAGCACGTTTTCTGAAATGCCGCTCTCCCGTCACTCTGGTTAAAGTGTTATGAAAAAAAAGGCTGTTGGGGGCTAGGGAGTATCGAGTTGATCATTATACATGAAGAAATAACCAATTTCATTCGTTTGGTTTATGTTTTACACGCGTTTTAAATTTTATTGCCGAAATCGCTTTTTTCTCGCCGAGATAAGCACGTTTTCTGAAATGCCGCTCTCCCGTCACTCTGGTTAAAGTGTTATGAAAAAAAAAGGCTGTTGGGGGCTAGGGAGTATCGAGTTGATCATTATACATGAAGAAATAACCAATTTCATCGTTTGGTTTATGTTTTACACGCGTTTTAAATTTTATTGCCGAAATCGCTTTTTCTCGCCGAGATAAGCACGTTTTCTGAAATGCCGCTCTCCCGTCACTCTGGTTAAAGTGTTATGAAAAAAAAGGCTGTTGGGGGCTAGGGAGTATCGAGTTGATCATTATACATGAAGAAATAACCAATTTCATCGTTTGGTTTATGTTTTACACGCGTTTTAAATTTTATTGCCGAAATCGCTTTTTTCTCGCCGAGATAAGCACGTTTTCTGAAATGCCGCTCTCCCGTCACTCTGGTTAAAGTGTTATGAAAAAAAAGGCTGTTGGGGGCTAGGGAGTATCGAGTTGATCATTATACATGAAGAAATAACCAATTTCATCGTTTGGTTTATGTTTTACACGCGTTTTAAATTTTATTGCCGAAATCGCTTTTTCTCGCCGAGATAAGCACGTTTTCTGAAAATGCCGCTCTCCCGTCACTCTGGTTAAAGTGTTATGAAAAAAAAGGCTGTTGGGGGCTAGGGAGTATCGAGTTGATCATTATACATGAAGAAATAACCAATTTCATCGTTTGGTTTATGTTTTACACGCGTTTTAAATTTTATTGCCGAAATCGCTTTTTCTCGCCGAGATAAGCACGTTTTCTGAAATGCCGCTCTCCCGTCACTCTGGTTAAAGTGTTATGAAAAAAAAGGCTGTTGGGGGCTAGGGAGTATCGAGTTGATCATTATACATGAAGAAATAACCAATTTCATCGTTTGGTTTATGTTTTACACGCGTTTTAAATTTTATTGCCGAAATCGCTTTTTTCTCGCCGAGATAAGCACGTTTTCTGAAATGCCGCTCTCCCGTCACTCTGGTTAAAGTGTTATGAAAAAAAAGGCTGTTGGGGGCTAGGGAGTATCGAGTTGATCATTATACATGAAGAAATACCCAATTTCATCGTTTGGTTTATGTTTTACACGCGTTTTAAATTTTATTGCCGAAATCGCTTTTTCTCGCCGAGATAAGCACGTTTTCTGAAATGCCGCTCTCCCGTCACTCTGGTTAAAGTGTTATGAAAAAAAAAGGCTGTTGGGGGCTAGGGAGTATCGAGTTGATCATTATACATGAAGAAATAACCAATTTCATCGTTTGGTTTATGTTTTTACACGCGTTTTAAATTTTATTGCCGAAATCGCTTTTTCTCGCCGAGATAAGCACGTTTTCTGAAATGCCGCTCTCCCCGTCACTCTGGTTAAAGTGTTATGAAAAAAAAGGCTGTTGGGGGCTAGGGGAGTATCGAGTTGATCATTATACATGAAGAAATAACCAATTTCATCGTTTGGTTTATGTTTTACACGCGTTTTAAATTTTATTGCCGAAATCGCTTTTTCTCGCCGAGATAAGCACGTTTTCTGAAATGCCGCTCTCCCGTCACTCTGGTTAAAGTGTTATGAAAAAAAAGGCTGTTGGGGGCTAGGGAGTATCGAGTTGATCATTATACATGAAGAAATAACCAATTTCATCGTTTGGTTTATGTTTTACACGCGTTTTAAATTTTATTGCCGAAATCGCTTTTTCTCGCCGAGATAAGCACGTTTTCTGAAATGCCGCTCTCCCGTCACTCTGGTTAAAGTGTTATGAAAAAAAAAGGCTGTTGGGGGCTAGGGAGTATCGAGTTGATCATTATACATGAAGAAATAACCAATTTCATCGTTTGGTTTATGTTTTACACGCGTTTTAAATTTTATTGCCGAAAATCGCTTTTTCTCGCCGAGATAAGCACGTTTTCTGAAATGCCGCTCTCCCGTCACTCTGGTTAAAGTGTTATGAAAAAAAAGGCTGTTGGGGGCTAGGGAGTATCGAGTTGATCATTATACATGAAGAAATAACCAATTTCATCGTTTGGTTTATGTTTTACACGCGTTTTAAATTTTATTGCCGAAATCGCTTTTTCTCGCCGAGATAAGCACGTTTTCTGAAATGCCGCTCTCCCGTCACTCTGGTTAAAGTGTTATGAAAAAAAAGGCTGTTGGGGGCTAGGGAGTATCGAGTTGATCATTATACATGAAGAAATAACCAATTTCATCGTTTGGTTTATGTTTTACACGCGTTTTAAATTTTATTGCCGAAATCGCTTTTTCTCGCCGAGATAAGCACGTTTTCTGAAATGCCGCTCTCCCGTCACTCTGGTTAAAGTGTTATGAAAAAAAAAGGCTGTTGGGGGCTAGGGAGTATCGAGTTGATCATTATACATGAAGAAATAACCAATTTCATCGTTTGGTTTATGTTTTACACGCGTTTTAAATTTTATTGCCGAAATCGCTTTTTCTCGCCGAGATAAGCACGTTTTCTGAAATGCCGCTCTCCCGTCACTCTGGTTAAAGTGTTATGAAAAAAAAAGGCTGTTGGGGGCTAGGGAGTATCGAGTTGATCATTATACATGAAGAAATAACCAATTTCATCGTTTGGTTTATGTTTTACACGCGTTTTAAATTTTATTGCCGAAATCGCTTTTTCTCGCCGAGATAAGCACGTTTTCTGAAATGCCGCTCTCCCGTCACTCTGGTTAAAGTGTTATGAAAAAAAAGGCTGTTGGGGGCTAGGGAGTATCGAGTTGATCATTATACATGAAGAAATAACCAATTTCATCGTTTGGTTTATGTTTTACACGCGTTTTAAATTTTATTGCCAAAATCGCTTTTTCCTCGCCGAGATAAGCACGTTTTCTGAAATGCCGCTCTCCCGTCACTCTGGTTAAAGTGTTATGAAAAAAAAGGCTGTTGGGGGCTAGGGAGTATCGAGTTGATCATTATACATGAAGAAATAACCAATTTCATCGTTTGGTTTATGTTTTACACGCGTTTTAAATTTTATTGCCGAAATCGCTTTTTCTCGCCGAGATAAGCACGTTTTCTGAAATGCCGCTCTCCCGTCACTCTGGTTAAAGTGTTATGAAAAAAAAGGCTGTTGGGGGCTAGGGAGTATCGAGTTGATCATTATACATGAAGAAATAACCAATTTCATCGTTTGGTTTATGTTTTACACGCGTTTTAAATTTTATTGCCGAAATGGCTTTTTCTCGCCGAGATAAGCACGTTTTCTGAAAATGCCGGCTCTCCCGTCACTCTGGTTAAAGTGTTATGAAAAAAAAAGGCTGTTGGGGGCTAGGGAGTATCGAGTTGATCATTATACATGAAGAAATAACCAATTTCATCGTTTGGTTTATGTTTTTACACGCGTTTTAAATTTTATTGCCGAAATCGCTTTTTCTCGCCGAGATAAGCACGTTTTCTGAAATGCCGCTCTCCCGTCACTCTGGTTAAAGTGTTATGAAAAAAAAAGGCTGTTGGGGGCTAGGGAGTATCGAGTTGATCATTATACATGAAGAAATAACCAATTTCATCGTTTGGTTTATGTTTTACACGCGTTTTAAATTTTATTGCCGAAATCGCTTTTTCTCGCCGAGATAAGCACGTTTTCTGAAATGCCGCTCTCCCGTCACTCTGGTTAAAGTGTTATGAAAAAAAAGGCTGTTGGGGGCTAGGGAGTATCGAGTTGATCATTATACATGAAGAAATAACCAATTTCATCGTTTGGTTTATGTTTTACACGCGTTTTAAATTTTATTGCCGAAATGGCTTTTTCTCGCCGAGATAAGCACGTTTTCTGAAATGCCGCTCTCCCGTCACTCTGGTTAAAGTGTTATGAAAAAAAAAGGCTGTTGGGGGCTAGGGAGTATCGAGTTGATCATTATACATGAAGAAATAACCAATTTCATCGTTTGGTTTATGTTTTACACGCGTTTTAAATTTTATTGCCGAAATCGCTTTTTCTCGCCGAGATAAGCACGTTTTCTGAAATGCCGCTCTCCCGTCACTCTGGTTAAAGTGTTATGAAAAAAAAGGCTGTTGGGGGCTAGGGAGTATCGAGTTGATCATTATACATGAAGAAATAACCAATTTCATCGTTTGGTTTATGTTTTACACGCGTTTTAAATTTTATTGCCGAAATCGGCTTTTTCTCGCCGAGATAAGCACGTTTTCTGAAATGCCGCTCTCCCGTCACTCTGGTTAAAGTGTTATGAAAAAAAAAGGCTGTTGGGGGCTAGGGAGTATCGAGTTGATCATTATACATGAAGAAATAACCCAATTTCATCGTTTGGTTTATGTTTTACACGCGTTTTAAATTTTATTGCCGAAATCGCTTTTTCTCGCCGAGATAAGCACGTTTTTCTGAAATGCCGCTCTCCCGTCACTCTGGTTAAAGTGTTATGAAAAAAAAGGCTGTTGGGGGCTAGGGAGTATCGAGTTGATCATTATACATGAAGAAATAACCAATTTCATCGTTTGGTTTATGTTTTACACGCGTTTTAAATTTTATTGCCGAAATCGCTTTTTCTCGCCGAGATAAGCACGTTTTCTGAAATGCCGCTCTCCCGTCACTCTGGTTAAAGTGTTATGAAAAAAAAGGCTGTTGGGGGCTAGGGAGTATCGAGTTGATCATTATACATGAAGAAATAACCAATTTCATCGTTTGGTTTATGTTTTACACGCGTTTTAAATTTTATTGCCGAAATCGCTTTTTCTCGCCGAGATAAGCACGTTTTCTGAAATGCCGCTCTCCCGTCACTCTGGTTAAAGTGTTATGAAAAAAAAAGGCTGTTGGGGGCTAGGGAGTATCGAGTTGATCATTATACATGAAGAAATAACCAATTTCATCGTTTGGTTTATGTTTTACACGCGTTTTAAATTTTATTGCCGAAATCGGCTTTTTCTCGCCGAGATAAGCACGTTTTCTGAAATGCCGGCTCTCCCGTCACTCTGGTTAAAGTGTTATGAAAAAAAAGGCTGTTGGGGGCTAGGGAGTATCGAGTTGATCATTATACATAAAGAAATAACCAATTTCATCGTTTGGTTTATGTTTTACACGCGTTTTAAATTTTATTGCCGAAATCGCTTTTTCTCGCCGAGATAAGCACGTTTTCTGAAATGCCGCTCTCCCGTCACTCTGGTTAAAGTGTTATGAAAAAAAAAGGCTGTTGGGGGCTAGGGAGTATCGAGTTGATCATTATACATGAAGAAATAACCAATTTCATCGTTTGGTTTATGTTTTACACGCGTTTTAAATTTTATTGCCGAAATCGCTTTTTCTCGCCGAGATAAGCACGTTTTCTGAAATGCCGCTCTCCCGTCACTCTGGTTAAAGTGTTATGAAAAAAAAGGCTGTTGGGGGCTAGGGAGTATCGAGTTGATCATTATACATGAAGAAATAACCAATTTCATCGTTTGGTTTATGTTTTACACGCGTTTTAAATTTTATTGCCGAAATCGCTTTTTCTCGCCGAGATAAGCACGTTTTCTGAAATGCCGCTCTCCCGTCACTCTGGTTAAAGTGTTATGAAAAAAAAGGCTGTTGGGGGCTAGGGAGTATCGAGTTGATCATTATACATGAAGAAATAACCAATTTCATCGTTTGGTTTATGTTTTACACGCGTTTTAAATTTTATTGCCGAAATGGCTTTTTCTCGCCGAGATAAGCACGTTTTCTGAAATGCCGCTCTCCCGTCACTCTGGTTAAAGTGTTATGAAAAAAAAGGCTGTTGGGGGCTAGGGAGTATCGAGTTGATCATTATACATGAAGAAATAACCAATTTCATCGTTTGGTTTATGTTTTACACGCGTTTTAAATTTTATTGCCGAAATCGCTTTTTCTCGCCGAGATAAGCACGTTTTCTGAAATGCCGCTCTCCCGTCACTCTGGTTAAAGTGTTATGAAAAAAAAGGCTGTTGGGGGCTAGGGAGTATCGAGTTGATCATTATACATGAAGAAATAACCAATTTCATCGTTTGGTTTATGTTTTACACGCGTTTTAAATTTTATTGCCGAAATCGCTTTTTCTCGCCGAGATAAGCACGTTTTCTGAAATGCCGCTCTCCCGTCACTCTGGTTAAAGTGTTATGAAAAAAAAGGCTGTTGGGGGCTAGGGAGTATCGAGTTGATCATTATACATGAAGAAAACACCAATTTCATCGTTTGGTTTATGTTTTACACGCGTTTTAAATTTTATTGCCAAAATCGCTTTTTCTCGCCGAGATAAGCACGTTTTCTGAAATGCCGCTCTCCCGTCACTCTGGTTAAAGTGTTATGAAAAAAAAGGCTGTTGGGGGCTAGGGAGTATCGAGTTGATCATTATACATGAAGAAATAACCAATTTCATCGTTTGGTTTATGTTTTACACGCGTTTTAAATTTTATTGCCGAAATCGCTTTTTCTCGCCGAGATAAGCACGTTTTCTGAAATGCCGCTCTCCCGTCACTCTGGTTAAAGTGTTATGAAAAAAAGGCTGTTGGGGGCTAGGGAGTATCGAGTTGATCATTATACATGAAGAAATAACCAATTTCATCGTTTGGTTTATGTTTTACACGCGTTTTAAATTTTATTGCCGAAATGGCTTTTTCTCGCCGAGATAAGCACGTTTTCTGAAATGCCGCTCTCCCGTCACTCTGGTTAAAGTGTTATGAAAAAAAAGGCTGTTGGGGGCTAGGGAGTATCGAGTTGATCATTATACATGAAGAAATACCCAATTTCATCGTTTGGTTTATGTTTTACACGCGTTTTAAATTTTATTGCCGAAATCGCTTTTTCTCGCCGAGATAAGCACGTTTTCTGAAATGCCGCTCTCCCGTCACTCTGGTTAAAGTGTTATGAAAAAAAAGGCTGTTGGGGGCTAGGGAGTATCGAGTTGATCATTATACATGAAGAAATAACCAATTTCATCGTTTGGTTTATGTTTTACACGCGTTTTAAATTTTATTGCCGAAATCGCTTTTTCTCGCCGAGATAAGCACGTTTTCTGAAATGCCGCTCTCCCGTCACTCTGGTTAAAGTGTTATGAAAAAAAAGGCTGTTGGGGGCTAGGGAGTATCGAGTTGATCATTATACATGAAGAAATAACCAATTTCATCGTTTGGTTTATGTTTTACACGCGTTTTAAATTTTATTGCCGAAATCGCTTTTTCTCGCCGAGATAAGCACGTTTTCTGAAATGCCGCTCTCCCGTCACTCTGGTTAAAGTGTTATGAAAAAAAAGGCTGTTGGGGGCTAGGGAGTATCGAGTTGATCATTATACATGAAGAAATAACCAATTTCATCGTTTGGTTTATGTTTTACACGCGTTTTAAATTTTATTGCCGAAATCGCTTTTTCTCGCCGAGATAAGCACGTTTTCTGAAATGCCGCTCTCCCGTCACTCTGGTTAAAGTGTTATGAAAAAAAAGGCTGTTGGGGGCTAGGGAGTATCGAGTTGATCATTATACATGAAGAAATAACCAATTTCATCGTTTGGTTTATGTTTTACACGCGTTTTAAATTTTATTGCCGAAATCGCTTTTTCTCGCCGAGATAAGCACGTTTTCTGAAATGCCGCTCTCCCGTCACTCTGGTTAAAGTGTTATGAAAAAAAAGGCTGTTGGGGGCTAGGGAGTATCGAGTTGATCATTATACATGAAGAAATAACCGATTTCATCGTTTGGTTTATGTTTTACACGCGTTTTAAATTTTATTGCCGAAATCGCTTTTTCTCGCCGAGATAAGCACGTTTTCTGAAATGCCGCTCTCCCGTCACTCTGGTTAAAGTGTTATGAAAAAAAAGGCTGTTGGGGGCTAGGGAGTATCGAGTTGATCATTATACATGAAGAAATAACCAATTTCATCGTTTGGTTTATGTTTTACACGCGTTTTAAATTTTATTGCCAAAATCGCTTTTTCTCGCCGAGATAAGCACGTTTTCTGAAATGCCGCTCTCCCGTCACTCTGGTTAAAGTGTTATGAAAAAAAAGGCTGTTGGGGGCTAGGGAGTATCGAGTTGATCATTATACATGAAGAAATAACCAATTTCATCGTTTGGTTTATGTTTTACACGCGTTTTAAATTTTATTGCCGAAATCGCTTTTTCTCGCCGAGATAAGCACGTTTTCTGAAATGCCGCTCTCCCGTCACTCTGGTTAAAGTGTTATGAAAAAAAGGCTGTTGGGGGCTAGGGAGTATCGAGTTGATCATTATACATGAAGAAATAACCAATTTCATCGTTTGGTTTATGTTTTACACGCGTTTTAAATTTTATTGCCGAAATGGCTTTTTCTCGCCGAGATAAGCACGTTTTCTGAAATGCCGGTCTCCCGTCACTCTGGTTAAAGTGTTATGAAAAAAAAGGCTGTTGGGGGCTAGGGAGTATCGAGTTGATCATTATACATGAAGAAATAACCAATTTCATCGTTTGGTTTATGTTTTACACGCGTTTTAAATTTTATTGCCGAAATCGCTTTTTCTCGCCGAGATAAGCACGTTTTCTGAAATGCCGCTCTCCCGTCACTCTGGTTAAAGTGTTATGAAAAAAAAAGGCTGTTGGGGGCTAGGGAGTATCGAGTTGATCATTATACATGAAGAAATAACCAATTTCATCGTTTGGTTTATGTTTTACACGCGTTTTAAATTTTATTGCCGAAATCGCTTTTTCTCGCCGAGATAAGCACGTTTTCTGAAATGCCGCTCTCCCGTCACTCTGGTTAAAGTGTTATGAAAAAAAAGGCTGTTGGGGGCTAGGGAGTATCGAGTTGATCATTATACATGAAGAAATAACCAATTTCATCGTTTGGTTTATGTTTTACACGCGTTTTAAATTTTATTGCCGAAATCGCTTTTTCTCGCCGAGATAAGCACGTTTTCTGAAATGCCGCTCTCCCGTCACTCTGGTTAAAGTGTTATGAAAAAAAAGGCTGTTGGGGGCTAGGGAGTATCGAGTTGATCATTATACATGAAGAAATAACCAATTTCATCGTTTGGTTTATGTTTTACACGCGTTTTAAATTTTATTGCCGAAATCGCTTTTTCTCGCCGAGATAAGCACGTTTTCTGAAATGCCGCTCTCCCGTCACTCTGGTTAAAGTGTTATGAAAAAAAAGGCTGTTGGGGGCTAGGGAGTATCGAGTTGATCATTATACATGAAGAAATAACCAATTTCATCGTTTGGTTTATGTTTTACACGCGTTTTAAATTTTATTGCCGAAATGGCTTTTTCTCGCCGAGATAAGCACGTTTTCTGAAATGCCGCTCTCCCGTCACTCTGGTTAAAGTGTTATGAAAAAAAAGGCTGTTGGGGGCTAGGGAGTATCGAGTTGATCATTATACATGAAGAAATAACCAATTTCATCGTTTGGTTTATGTTTTACACGCGTTTTAAATTTTATTGCCGAAATCGCTTTTTCTCGCCGAGATAAGCACGTTTTCTGAAATGCCGCTCTCCCGTCACTCTGGTTAAAGTGTTATGAAAAAAAAGGCTGTTGGGGGCTAGGGAGTATCGAGTTGATCATTATACATGAAGAAAACACCAATTTCATCGTTTGGTTTATGTTTTACACGCGTTTTAAATTTTATTGCCAAAATCGCTTTTTCTCGCCGAGATAAGCACGTTTTCTGAAATGCCGCTCTCCCGTCACTCTGGTTAAAGTGTTATGAAAAAAAAGGCTGTTGGGGGCTAGGGAGTATCGAGTTGATCATTATACATGAAGAAATAACCAATTTCATCGTTTGGTTTATGTTTTACACGATGCTGAGCTCCAGCTGGAAGTGTAAAAAGAACCGGGCTGGTTAAAAAAAGAACCGGGCGACCCGGTAAAATTGCTTAGCCGGGGCTCTGGAAGCCTAACACGGCGTGATCTTGTCCAAAAAGCCGCTGCTGAGCTCCAGCTGGAAGTGTAAAAAGAACCGGGCTGGTTAAAAAAAAGAACCGGGCGACCCGGTAAAATTGCTTAGCCGGGGCTCTGGAAGCCTAACACGGCGTGATCTTGTCCAAAAAGCCGCTGCTGAGCTCCAGCTGGAAGTGTAAAAAGAACCGGGCTGGTTAAAAAAAAGAACCGGGCGGCCCGGTAAAATTGCTTAGCCGGGGCTCTGGAAGCCTAACCCGGCGTGATACTGTGCAAAAAGCCGCTGCTGAGCTCCAGCTGGAAGTGTAAAAAAAACCGGGCTGGTTAAAAAAAAGAACCGGGCGACCCTGTAAAATTGCTTAGCCGGGGCTCTGGAAGCCTAACACGGCGTGATCTTGTCCAAAAACCCGCTGCTGAGCTCCAGCTGGAAGTGTAAAAAGAACCGGGATGGTTAAAAAAAAGAACCGGGCGGGCCGGTAAAATTGCTTAGCCGGGGCTCTGGAAGCCTAACACGGCGTGATCTTGTCCAAAAAGCCGCTCGTGAGCTCCAGCTGGAAGTGTAAAAAGAACCGGGCTGGTTCAAAAAAAGAACCGGGCGGCCCGGTAGAATTGCTTAGCCGAGGTCCTGGAAGCCTAACCCGGCGTGATCTTGCGCAAAAAGCCGCTGCTGAGCTCCAGCTGGAAGTGTAAAAAGAACCGGGCTGGTTCAAAAAAAGAACCGGGCGGCCCGGTAAAATTGCTTAGCCGGGGTCCTGGAAGCCTAACGCGGCGTGATCTTGCCCGAAAGTCGGCCTCTATACTTCCATATTAGGTACCAGGCGCTCAGAGCCAACTTGGCAAAAATTTTCTAAGTGCCCACGGCTCTGCGGGGATTGTGCGTCCGACCCGCGCCGGTTCTCCAGCCGGCCTAAAATAACGCAAAACCAGCCTCTCCCCCTGGAGCTCACAGCCAAAGGCGAAACTTTTCTAAGTGCCTACGGCTCTGCGGGCTTTTGAGTCCGCCCCGCGCCGGTTCGTCGGTCGGCCTCAAAAAGCGAAAAATCAGCCTCTCTCCCTGTAGCTCGACTCGAGTTGATCATTATACATGAAGAAATAACCAATTTCATCGTTTGGTTTATGTTTTACACGCGTTTTAAATTTTATTGCCGAAATCGCTTTTTCTCGCCGAGATAAGCACGTTTTCTGAAATGCCGCTCTCCCGTCACTCTGGTTAAAGTGTTATGAAAAAAAAAAGGCTGTTGGGGGCTAGGGAGTATCGAGTTGATCATTATACATGAAGAAATAACCAATTTCATCGTTTGGTTTATGTTTTACACGCGTTTTAAATTTTATTGCCGAAATCGCTTTTTCTCGCCGAGATAAGCACGTTTTCTGAAATGCCGCTCTCCCGTCACTCTGGTTAAAGTGTTATGAAAAAAAAGGCTGTTGGGGGCTAGGGAGTATCGAGTTGATCATTATACATGAAGAAATAACCAATTTCATCGTTTGGTTTATGTTTTACACGCGTTTTAAATTTTATTGCCGAAATGGCTTTTTCTCGCCGAGATAAGCACGTTTTCTGAAATGCCGCTCTCCCGTCACTCTGGTTAAAGTGTTATGAAAAAAAAGGCTGTTGGGGGCTAGGGAGTATCGAGTTGATCATTATACATGAAGAAATAACCAATTTCATCGTTTGGTTTATGTTTTACACGCGTTTTAAATTTTATTGCCGAAATCGCTTTTTCTCGCCGAGATAAGCACGTTTTCTGAAATGCCGCTCTCCCGTCACTCTGGTTAAAGTGTTATGAAAAAAAAAGCTGTTGGGGGCTAGGGAGTATCGAGTTGATCATTATACATGAAGAAATAACCAATTTCATCGTTTGGTTTATGTTTTACACGCGTTTTAAATTTTGTTGCCGAAATCGCTTTTTCTCGCCGAGATAAGCACGTTTTCTGAAATGCCGCTCTCCCGTCACTCTGGTTAAAGTGTTATGAAAAAAAAGGCTGTTGGGGGCTAGGGAGTATCGAGTTGATCATTATACATGAAGAAATAACCAATTTCATCGTTTGGTTTATGTTTTACACGCGTTTTAAATTTTATTGCCGAAATGGCTTTTTCTCGCCGAGATAAGCACGTTTTCTGAAATGCCGCTCTCCCGTCACTCTGGTTAAAGTGTTATGAAAAAAAAGGCTGTTGGGGGCTAGGGAGTATCGAGTTGATCATTATACATGAAGAAATAACCAATTTCATCGTTTGGTTTATGTTTTACACGCGTTTTAAATTTTATTGCCGAAATCGCTTTTTTTCGCCGAGATAAGCACGTTTTCTGAAATGCCGCTCTCCCGTCACTCTGGTTAAAGTGTTATGAAAAAAAAGGCTGTTGGGGGCTAGGGAGTATCGAGTTGATCATTATACATGAAGAAATAACCAATTTCATCGTTTGGTTTATGTTTTACACGCGTTTTAAATTTTATTGCCGAAATGGCTTTTTCTCGCCGAGATAAGCACGTTTTCTGAAATGCCGCTCTCCCGTCACTCTGGTTAAAGTGTTATGAAAAAAAAGGCTGTTGGGGGCTAGGGAGTATCGAGTTGATCATTATACATGAAGAAATAACCAATTTCATCGTTTGGTTTATGTTTTACACGCGTTTTAAATTTTATTGCCGAAATGGCTTTTTCTCGCCGAGATAAGCACGTTTTCTGAAATGCCGCTCTCCCGTCACTCTGGTTAAAGTGTTATGAAAAAAAAGGCTGTTGGGGGCTAGGGAGTATCGAGTTGATCATTATACATGAAGAAATAACCAATTTCATCGTTTGGTTTATGTTTTACACGCGTTTTAAATTTTATTGCCGAAATCGCTTTTTCTCGCCGAGATAAGCACGTTTTCTGAAATGCCGCTCTCCCGTCACTCTGGTTAAAGTGTTATGAAAAAAAAGGCTGTTGGGGGCTAGGGAGTATCGAGTTGATCATTATACATGAAGAAATAACCAATTTCATCGTTTGGTTTATGTTTTACACGCGTTTTAAATTTTATTGCCGAAATCGCTTTTTCTCGCCGAGATAAGCACGTTTTCTGAAATGCCGCTCTCCCGTCACTCTGGTTAAAGTGTTATGAAAAAAAAGGCTGTTGGGGGCTAGGGAGTATCGAGTTGATCATTATACATGAAGAAATAACCAATTTCATCGTTTGGTTTATGTTTTACACGCGTTTTAAATTTTATTGCCGAAATGGCTTTTTCTCGCCGAGATAAGCACGTTTTCTGAAATGCCGCTCTCCCGTCACTCTGGTTAAAGTGTTATGAAAAAAAAGGCTGTTGGGGGCTAGGGAGTATCGAGTTGATCATTATACATGAAGAAATAACCAATTTCATCGTTTGGTTTATGTTTTACACGCGTTTTAAATTTTATTGCCGAAATCGCTTTTTCTCGCCGAGATAAGCACGTTTTCTGAAATGCCGCTCTCCCGTCACTCTGGTTAAAGTGTTATGAAAAAAAAGGCTGTTGGGGGCTAGGGAGTATCGAGTTGATCATTATACATGAAGAAATAACCAATTTCATCGTTTGGTTTATGTTTTACACGCGTTTTAAATTTTATTGCCGAAATCGCTTTTTCTCGCCGAGATAAGCACGTTTTCTGAAATGCCGCTCTACCGTCACTCTGGTTAAAGTGTTATGAAAAAAAAGGCTGTTGGGGGCTAGGGAGTATCGAGTTGATCATTATACATGAAGAAATAACCAATTTCATCGTTTGGTTTATGTTTTACACGCGTTTTAAATTTTATTGCCGAAATCGCTTTTTCTCGCCGAGATAAGCACGTTTTCTGAAATGCCGCTCTCCCGTCACTCTGGTTAAAGTGTTATGAAAAAAAAGGCTGTTGGGGGCTAGGGAGTATCGAGTTGATCATTATACATGAAGAAATAACCAATTTCATCGTTTGGTTTATGTTTTACACGCGTTTTAAATTTTATTGCCGAAATCGCTTTTTCTCGCCGAGATAAGCACGTTTTCTGAAATGCCGCTCTCCCGTCACTCTGGTTAAAGTGTTATGAAAAAAAAAGGCTGTTGGGGGCTAGGGAGTATCGAGTTGATCATTATACATGAAGAAATAACCAATTTCATCGTTTGGTTTATGTTTTACACGCGTTTTAAATTTTATTGCCGAAATCGCTTTTTCTCGCCGAGATAAGCACGTTTTCTGAAATGCCGCTCTCCCGTCACTCTGGTTAAAGTGTTATGAAAAAAAAGGCTGTTGGGGGCTAGGGAGTATCGAGTTGATCATTATACATGAAGAAATAACCAATTTCATCGTTTGGTTTATGTTTTACACGCGTTTTAAATTTTATTGCCGAAATCGCTTTTTCTCGCCGAGATAAGCACGTTTTCTGAAATGCCGCTCTCCCGTCACTCTGGTTAAAGTGTTATGAAAAAAAAGGCTGTTGGGGGCTAGGGAGTATCGAGTTGATCATTATACATGAAGAAATAACCAATTTCATCGTTTGGTTTATGTTTTACACGCGTTTTAAATTTTATTGCCGAAATCGCTTTTTCTCGCCGAGATAAGCACGTTTTCTGAAATGCCGCTCTCCCGTCACTCTGGTTAAAGTGTTATGAAAAAAAAGGCTGTTGGGGGCTAGGGAGTATCGAGTTGATCATTATACATGAAGAAATAACCAATTTCATCGTTTGGTTTATGTTTTACACGCGTTTTAAATTTTATTGCCGAAATCGCTTTTTCTCGCCGAGATAAGCACGTTTTCTGAAATGCCGCTCTCCCGTCACTCTGGTTAAAGTGTTATGAAAAAAAAGGCTGTTGGGGGCTAGGGAGTATCGAGTTGATCATTATACATGAAGAAATAACCAATTTCATCGTTTGGTTTATGTTTTACACGCGTTTTAAATTTTATTGCCGAAATCGCTTTTTCTCGCCGAGATAAGCACGTTTTCTGAAATGCCGCTCTCCCGTCACTCTGGTTAAAGTGTTATGAAAAAAAAGGCTGTTGGGGGCTAGGGAGTATCGAGTTGATCATTATACATGAAGAAATAACCAATTTCATCGTTTGGTTTATGTTTTACACGCGTTTTAAATTTTATTGCCGAAATCGCTTTTTCTCGCCGAGATAAGCACGTTTTCTGAAATGCCGCTCTCCCGTCACTCTGGTTAAAGTGTTATGAAAAAAAAGGCTGTTGGGGGCTAGGGAGTATCGAGTTGATCATTATACATGAAGAAATAACCAATTTCATCGTTTGGTTTATGTTTTACACGCGTTTTAAATTTTATTGCCGAAATGGCTTTTTCTCGCCGAGATAAGCACGTTTTCTGAAATGCCGCTCTCCCGTCACTCTGGTTAAAGTGTTATGAAAAAAAAGGCTGTTGGGGGCTAGGGAGTATCGAGTTGATCATTATACATGAAGAAATAACCAATTTCATCGTTTGGTTTATGTTTTACACGCGTTTTAAATTTTATTGCCGAAATCGCTTTTTCTCGCCGAGATAAGCACGTTTTCTGAAATGCCGCTCTCCCGTCACTCTGGTTAAAGTGTTATGAAAAAAAAGGCTGTTGGGGGCTAGGGAGTATCGAGTTGATCATTATACATGAAGAAATAACCAATTTCATCGTTTGGTTTATGTTTTACACGCGTTTTAAATTTTGTTGCCGAAATCGCTTTTTCTCGCCGAGATAAGCACGTTTTCTGAAATGCCGCTCTCCCGTCACTCTGGTTAAAGTGTTATGAAAAAAAAGGCTGTTGGGGGCTAGGGAGTATCGAGTTGATCATTATACATGAAGAAATAACCAATTTCATCGTTTGGTTTATGTTTTACACGCGTTTTAAATTTTATTGCCGAAATGACTTTTTCTCGCCGAGATAAGCACGTTTTCTGAAATGCCGCTCTCCCGTCACTCTGGTTAAAGTGTTATGAAAAAAAAGGCTGTTGGGGGCTAGGGAGTATCGAGTTGATCATTATACATGAAGAAATAACCAATTTCATCGTTTGGTTTATGTTTTACACGCGTTTTAAATTTTATTGCCGAAATCGCTTTTTCTCGCCGAGATAAGCACGTTTTCTGAAATGCCGCTCTCCCGTCACTCTGGTTAAAGTGTTATGAAAAAAAAGGCTGTTGGGGGCTAGGGAGTATCGAGTTGATCATTATACATGAAGAAATAACCAATTTCATCGTTTGGTTTATGTTTTACACGCGTTTTAAATTTTATTGCCGAAATGGCTTTTTCTCGCCGAGATAAGCACGTTTTCTGAAATGCCGCTCTCCCGTCACTCTGGTTAAAGTGTTATGAAAAAAAAGGCTGTTGGGGGCTAGGGAGTATCGAGTTGATCATTATACATGAAGAAATAACCAATTTCATCGTTTGGTTTATGTTTTACACGCGTTTTAAATTTTATTGCCGAAATCGCTTTTTGTCGCCGAGATAAGCACGTTTTCTGAAATGCCGCTCTCCCGTCACTCTGGTTAAAGTGTTATGAAAAAAAAGGCTGTTGGGGGCTAGGGAGTATCGAGTTGATCATTATACATGAAGAAATAACCAATTTCATCGTTTGGTTTATGTTTTACACGCGTTTTAAATTTTATTGCCGAAATCGCTTTTTCTCGCCGAGATAAGCACGTTTTCTGAAATGCCGCTCTCCCGTCACTCTGGTTAAAGTGTTATGAAAAAAAAGGCTGTTGGGGGCTAGGGAGTATCGAGTTGATCATTATACATGAAGAAATAACCAATTTCATCGTTTGGTTTATGTTTTACACGCGTTTTAAATTTTGTTGCCGAAATCGCTTTTTCTCGCCGAGATAAGCACGTTTTCTGAAATGCCGCTCTCCCGTCACTCTGGTTAAAGTGTTATGAAAAAAAAGGCTGTTGGGGGCTAGGGAGTATTGAGTTGATCATTATACATGAAGAAATAACCAATTTCATCGTTTGGTTTATGTTTTACACGCGTTTTAAATTTTATTGCCGAAATCGCTTTTTCTCGCCGAGATAAGCACGTTTTCTGAAATGCCGCTCTCCCGTCACTCTGGTTAAAGTGTTATGAAAAAAAAGGCTGTTGGGGGCTAGGGAGTATCGAGTTGATCATTATACATGAAGAAATAACCAATTTCATCGTTTGGTTTATGTTTTACACGCGTTTTAAATTTTATTGCCGAAATCGCTTTTTCTCACCGAGATAAGCACGTTTTCTGAAATGCCGCTCTCCCGTCACTCTGGTTAAAGTGTTATGAAAAAAAAGGCTGTTGGGGGCTAGGGAGTATCGAGTTGATCATTATACATGAAGAAATAACCAATTTCATCGTTTGGTTTATGTTTTACACGCGTTTTAAATTTTATTGCCGAAATCGCTTTTTCTCGCCGAGATAAGCACGTTTTCTGAAATGCCGCTCTCCCGTCACTCTGGTTAAAGTGTTATGAAAAAAAAGGCTGTTGGGGGCTAGGGAGTATCGAGTTGATCATTATACGTGAAGAAATAACCAATTTCATCGTTTGGTTTATGTTTTACACGCGTTTTAAATTTTGTTGCCGAAATCGCTTTTTCTCGCCGAGATAAGCACGTTTTCTGAAATGCCGCTCTCCCGTCACTCTGGTTAAAGTGTTATGAAAAAAAAGGCTGTTGGGGGCTAGGGAGTATCGAGTTGATCATTATACATGAAGAAATAACCAATTTCATCGTTTGGTTTATGTTTTACACGCGTTTTAAATTTTATTGCCGAAATGACTTTTTCTCGCCGAGATAAGCACGTTTTCTGAAATGCCGCTCTACCGTCACTCTGGTTAAAGTGTTATGAAAAAAAAGGCTGTTGGGGGCTAGGGAGTATCGAGTTGATCATTATACATGAAGAAATAACCAATTTCATCGTTTGGTTTATGTTTTACACGCGTTTTAAATTTTATTGCCGAAATCGCTTTTTCTCGCCGAGATAAGCACGTTTTCTGAAATGCCGCTCTCCCGTCACTCTGGTTAAAGTGTTATGAAAAAAAAGGCTGTTGGGTGCTAGGGAGTATCGAGTTGATCATTATACATGAAGAAATAACCAATTTCATCGTTTGGTTTATGTTTTACACGCGTTTTAAATTTTATTGCCGAAATGGCTTTTTCTCGCCGAGATAAGCACGTTTTCTGAAATGCCGCTCTCCCGTCACTCTGGTTAAAGTGTTATGAAAAAAAAGGCTGTTGGGGGCTAGGGAGTATCGAGTTGATCATTATACATGAAGAAATAACCAATTTCATCGTTTGGTTTATGTTTTACACGCGTTTTAAATTTTATTGCCGAAATCGCTTTTTCTCGCCGAGATAAGCACGTTTTCTGAAATGCCGCTCTCCCGTCACTCTGGTTAAAGTGTTATGAAAAAAAAGGCTGTTGGGGGCTAGGGAGTATCGAGTTGATCATTATACATGAAGAAATAACCAATTTCATCGTTTGGTTTATGTTTTACACGCGTTTTAAATTTTATTGCCGAAATCGCTTTTTCTCGCCGAGATAAGGACGTTTTCTGAAATGCCGCTCTCCCGTCACTCTGGTTAAAGTGTTATGAAAAAAAAGGCTGTTGGGGGCTAGGGAGTATCGAGTTGATCATTATACATGAAGAAATAACCAATTTCATCGTTTGGTTTATGTTTTACACGCGTTTTAAATTTTGTTGCCGAAATCGCTTTTTCTCGCCGAGATAAGCACGTTTTCTGAAATGCCGCTCTCCCGTCACTCTGGTTAAAGTGTTATGAAAAAAAAGGCTGTTGGGGGCTAGGGAGTATCGAGTTGATCATTATACATGAAGAAATAACCAATTTCATCGTTTGGTTTATGTTTTACACGCGTTTTAAATTTTATTGCCGAAATGGCTTTTTCTCGCCGAGATAAGCACGTTTTCTGAAATGCCGCTCTCCCGTCACTCTGGTTAAAGTGTTATGAAAAAAAAGGCTGTTGGGGGCTAGGGAGTATCGAGTTGATCATTATACATGAAGAAATAACCAATTTCATCGTTTGGTTTATGTTTTACACGCGTTTTAAATTTTATTGCCGAAATCGCTTTTTCTCGCCGAGATAAGCACGTTTTCTGAAATGCCGCTCTCCCGTCACTCTGGTTAAAGTGTTATGAAAAAAAAGGCTGTTGGGGGCTAGGGAGTATCGAGTTGATCATTATACATGAAGAAATAACCAATTTCATCGTTTGGTTTATGTTTTACACGCGTTTTAAATTTTATTGCCGAAATCGCTTTTTCTCGCCGAGATAAGCACGTTTTCTGAAATGCCGCTCTCCCGTCACTCTGGTTAAAGTGTTATGAAAAAAAAGGCTGTTGGGGGCTAGGGAGTATCGAGTTGATCATTATACATGAAGAAATAACCAATTTCATCGTTTGGTTTATGTTTTACACGCGTTTTAAATTTTATTGCCGAAATCGCTTTTTCTCGCCGAGATAAGCACGTTTTCTGAAATGCCGCTCTCCCGTCACTCTGGTTAAAGTGTTATGAAAAAAAAGGCTGTTGGGGGCTAGGGAGTATCGAGTCTATCATTATACATGAAGAAATAACCAATTTCATCGTTTGGTTTATGTTTTACACGCGTTTGAAATTTTATTGCCGAAATCGCTTTTTCTCGCCGAGATAAGCACGTTTTCTGAAATGCCGCTCTCCCGTCACTCTGGTTAAAGTGTTATGAAAAAAAAGGCTGTTGGGGGCTAGGGAGTATCGAGTTGATCATTATACATGAAGAAATAACCAATTTCATCGTTTGGTTTATGTTTTACACGCGTTTTAAATTTTATTGCCGAAATCGCTTTTTCTCGCCGAGATAAGCACGTTTTCTGAAATGCCGCTCTCCCGTCACTCTGGTTAAAGTGTTATGAAAAAAAAGGCTGTTGGGGGCTAGGGAGTATCGAGTTGATCATTATACATGAAGAAATAACCAATTTCATCGTTTGGTTTATGTTTTACACGCGTTTTAAATTTTGTTGCCGAAATCGCTTTTTCTCGCCGAGATAAGCACGTTTTCTGAAATGCCGCTCTCCCGTCACTCTGGTTAAAGTGTTATGAAAAAAAAGGCTGTTGGGGGCTAGGGAGTATTGAGTTGATCATTATACATGAAGAAATAACCAATTTCATCGTTTGGTTTATGTTTTACACGCGTTTTAAATTTTATTGCCGAAATCGCTTTTTCTCGCCGAGATAAGCACGTTTTCTGAAATGCCGCTCTCCCGTCACTCTGGTTAAAGTGTTATGAAAAAAAAGGCTGTTGGGGGCTAGGGAGTATCGAGTTGATCATTATACATGAAGAAATAACCAATTTCATCGTTTGGTTTATGTTTTACACGCGTTTTAAATTTTATTGCCGAAATCGCTTTTTCTCGCCGAGATAAGCACGTTTTCTGAAATGCCGCTCTCCCGTCACTCTGGTTAAAGTGTTATGAAAAAAAAGGCTGTTGGGGGCTAGGGAGTATCGAGTTGATCATTATACATGAAGAAATAACCAATTTCATCGTTTGGTTTATGTTTTACACGCGTTTTAAATTTTATTGCCGAAATCGCTTTTTCTCGCCGAGATAAGCACGTTTTCTGAAATGCCGCTCTCCCGTCACTCTGGTTAAAGTGTTATGAAAAAAAAGGCTGTTGGGGGCTAGGGAGTATCGAGTTGATCATTATACGTGAAGAAATAACCAATTTCATCGTTTGGTTTATGTTTTACACGCGTTTTAAATTTTGTTGCCGAAATCGCTTTTTCTCGCCGAGATAAGCACGTTTTCTGAAATGCCGCTCTCCCGTCACTCTGGTTAAAGTGTTATGAAAAAAAAGGCTGTTGGGGGCTAGGGAGTATCGAGTTGATCATTATACATGAAGAAATAACCAATTTCATCGTTTGGTTTATGTTTTACACGCGTTTTAAATTTTATTGCCGAAATGACTTTTTCTCGCCGAGATAAGCACGTTTTCTGAAATGCCGCTCTCCCGTCACTCTGGTTAAAGTGTTATGAAAAAAAAGGCTGTTGGGGGCTAGGGAGTATCGAGTTGATCATTATACATGAAGAAATAACCAATTTCATCGTTTGGTTTATGTTTTACACGCGTTTTAAATTTTATTGCCGAAATCGCTTTTTCTCGCCGAGATAAGCACGTTTTCTGAAATGCCGCTCTCCCGTCACTCTGGTTAAAGTGTTATGAAAAAAAAGGCTGTTGGGGGCTAGGGAGTATCGAGTTGATCATTATACATGAAGAAATAACCAATTTCATCGTTTGGTTTATGTTTTACACGCGTTTTAAATTTTATTGCCGAAATCGCTTTTTCTCGCCGAGATAAGCACGTTTTCTGAAATGCCGCTCTCCCGTCACTCTGGTTAAAGTGTTATGAAAAAAAAGGCTGTTGGGGGCTAGGGAGTATCGAGTTGATCATTATACATGAAGAAATAACCAATTTCATCGTTTGGTTTATGTTTTACACGCGTTTTAAATTTTATTGCCGAAATCGCTTTTTCTCGCCGAGATAAGCACGTTTTCTGAAATGCCGCTCTCCCGTCACTCTGGTTAAAGTGTTATGAAAAAAAAGGCTGTTGGGGGCTAGGGAGTATCGAGTTGATCATTATACATGAAGAAATAACCAATTTCATCGTTTGATTTATGTTTTACACGCGTTTTAAATTTTATTGCCGAAATGGCTTTTTCTCGCCGAGATAAGCACGTTTTCTGAAATGCCGCTCTCCCGTCACTCTGGTTAAAGTGTTATGAAAAAAAAGGCTGTTGGGGGCTAGGGAGTATCGAGTTGATCATTATACATGAAGAAATAACCAATTTCATCGTTTGGTTTATGTTTTACACGCGTTTTAAATTTTATTGCCGAAATCGCTTTTTCTCGCCGAGATAAGCACGTTTTCTGAAATGCCGCTCTCGCGTCACTCTGGTTAAAGTGTTATGAAAAAAAAGGCTGTTGGGGGCTAGGGAGTATCGAGTTGATCATTATACATGAAGAAATAACCAATTTCATCGTTTGGTTTATGTTTTACACGCGTTTTAAATTTTATTGCCGAAATCGCTTTTTCTCGCCGAGATAAGCACATTTTCTGAAATGCCGCTCTCCCGTCACTCTGGTTAAAGTGTTATGAAAAAAAAGGCTGTTGGGGGCTAGGGAGTATCGAGTTGATCATTATACATGAAGAAATAACCAATTTCATCGTTTGGTTTATGTTTTACACGCGTTTTAAATTTTATTGCCGAAATCGCTTTTTCTCGCCGAGATAAGCACGTTTTCTGAAATGCCGCTCTCCCGTCACTCTGGTTAAAGTGTTATGAAAAAAAAGGCTGTTGGGGGCTAGGGAGTATCGAGTTGATCATTATACATGAAGAAATAACCAATTTCATCGTTTGGTTTATGTTTTACACGCGTTTTAAATTTTATTGCCGAAATCGCTTTTTCTCGCCGAGATAAGCACGTTTTCTGAAATGCCGCTCTCCCGTCACTCTGGTTAAAGTGTTATGAAAAAAAAGGCTGTTGGGGGCTAGGGAGTATCGAGTTGATCATTATACATAAAGAAATAACCAATTTCATCGTTTGGTTTATGTTTTACACGCGTTTTAAATTTTATTGCCGAAATCGCTTTTTCTCGCCGAGATAAGCACGTTTTCTGAAATGCCGCTCTCCCGTCACTCTGGTTAAAGTGTTATGAAAAAAAAGGCTGTTGGGGGCTAGGGAGTATCGAGTCTATCATTATACATGAAGAAATAACCAATTTCATCGTTTGGTTTATGTTTTACACGCGTTTGAAATTTTATTGCCGAAATCGCTTTTTCTCGCCGAGATAAGCACGTTTTCTGAAATGCCGCTCTCCCGTCACTCTGGTTAAAGTGTTATGAAAAAAAAGGCTGTTGGGGGCTAGGGAGTATCGAGTTGATCATTATACATGAAGAAATAACCAATTTCATCGTTTGGTTTATGTTTTACACGCGTTTTAAATTTTATTGCCGAAATGGCTTTTTCTCGCCGAGATAAGCACGTTTTCTGAAATGCCGCTCTCCCGTCACTCTGGTTAAAGTGTTATGAAAAAAAAGGCTGTTGGGGGCTAGGGAGTATCGAGTTGATCATTATACATGAAGAAATAACCAATTTCATCGTTTGGTTTATGTTTTACACGCGTTTTAAATTTTATTGCCGAAATCGCTTTTTCTCGCCGAGATAAGCACGTTTTCTGAAATGCCGCTCTCCCGTCACTCTGGTTAAAGTGTTATGAAAAAAAAGGCTGTTGGGGGCTAGGGAGTATCGAGTTGATCATTATACATGAAGAAATAACCAATTTCATCGTTTGGTTTATGTTTTACACGCGTTTTAAATTTTATTGCCGAAATGGCTTTTTCTCGCCGAGATAAGCACGTTTTCTGAAATGCCGCTCTCCCGTCACTCTGGTTAAAGTGTTATGAAAAAAAAGGCTGTTGGGGGCTAGGGAGTATCGAGTTGATCATTATACATGAAGAAATAACCAATTTCATCGTTTGGTTTATGTTTTACACGCGTTTTAAATTTTATTGCCGAAATGGCTTTTTCTCGCCGAGATAAGCACGTTTTCTGAAATGCCGCTCTCCCGTCACTCTGGTTAAAGTGTTATGAAAAAAAAGGCTGTTGGGGGCTAGGGAGTATCGAGTTGATCATTATACATGAAGAAATAACCAATTTCATCGTTTGGTTTATGTTTTACACGCGTTTTAAATTTTATTGCCGAAATCGCTTTTTCTCGCCGAGATAAGCACGTTTTCTGAAATGCCGCTCTCCCGTCACTCTGGTTAAAGTGTTATGAAAAAAAAGGCTGTTGGGGGCTAGGGAGGAGTTGATCATTATACATGAAGAAATAACCAATTTCATCGTTTGGTTTATGTTTTACACGCGTTTTAAATTTTATTGCCGAAATCGCTTTTTCTCGCCGAGATAAGCACGTTTTCTGAAATGCCGCTCTCCCGTCACTCTGGTTAAAGTGTTATGAAAAAAAAGGCTGTTGGGGGCTAGGGAGTATCGAGTTGATCATTATACATGAAGAAATAACCAATTTCATCGTTTGGTTTATGTTTTACACGCGTTTTAAATTTTATTGCCGAAATCGCTTTTTCTCGCCGAGATAAGCACGTTTTCTGAAATGCCGCTCTCCCGTCACTCTGGTTAAAGTGTTATGAAAAAAAAGGCTGTTGGGGGCTAGGGAGTATCGAGTTGATCATTATACATGAAGAAATAACCAATTTCATCGTTTGGTTTATGTTTTACACGCGTTTTAAATTTTATTGCCGAAATCGCTTTTTCTCGCCGAGATAAGCACGTTTTCTGAAATGCCGCTCTCCCGTCACTCTGGTTAAAGTGTTATGAAAAAAAAGGCTGTTGGGGGCTAGGGAGTATCGAGTTGATCATTATACATGAAGAAATAACCAATTTCATCGTTTGGTTTATGTTTTACACGCGTTTTAAATTTTATTGCCGAAATCGCTTTTTCTCGCCGAGATAAGCACGTTTTCTGAAATGCCGCTCTCCCGTCACTCTGGTTAAAGTGTTATGAAAAAAAAGGCTGTTGGGGGCTAGGGAGTATCGAGTTGATCATTATACATGAAGAAATAACCAATTTCATCGTTTGGTTTATGTTTTACACGCGTTTTAAATTTTATTGCCGAAATCGCTTTTTCTCGCCGAGATAAGCACGTTTTCTGAAATGCCGCTCTCCCGTCACTCTGGTTAAAGTGTTATGAAAAAAAAGGCTGTTGGGGGCTAGGGAGTATCGAGTTGATCATTATACATGAAGAAATAACCAATTTCATCGTTTGGTTTATGTTTTACACGCGTTTTAAATTTTATTGCCGAAATCGCTTTTTCTCGCCGAGATAAGCACGTTTTCTGAAATGCCGCTCTCCCGTCACTCTGGTTAAAGTGTTATGAAAAAAAAGGCTGTTGGGGGCTAGGGAGTATCGAGTTGATCATTATACATGAAGAAATAACCAATTTCATCGTTTGGTTTATGTTTTACACGCGTTTTAAATTTTATTGCCGAAATCGCTTTTTCTCGCCGAGATAAGCACGTTTTCTGAAATGCCGCTCTCCCGTCACTCTGGTTAAAGTGTTATGAAAAAAAAGGCTGTTGGGGGCTAGGGAGTATCGAGTTGATCATTATACATGAAGAAATAACCAATTTCATCGTTTGGTTTATGTTTTACACGCGTTTTAAATTTTATTGCCGAAATCGCTTTTTCTCGCCGAGATAAGCACGTTTTCTGAAATGCCGCTCTCCCGTCACTCTGGTTAAAGTGTTATGAAAAAAAAGGCTGTTGGGGGCTAGGGAGTATCGAGTTGATCATTATACATGAAGAAATAACCAATTTCATCGTTTGGTTTATGTTTTACACGCGTTTTAAATTTTATTGCCGAAATCGCTTTTTCTCGCCGAGATAAGCACGTTTTCTGAAATGCCGCTCTCCCGTCACTCTGGTTAAAGTGTTATGAAAAAAAAGGCTGTTGGGGGCTAGGGAGTATCGAGTTGATCATTATACATGAAGAAATAACCAATTTCATCGTTTGGTTTATGTTTTACACGCGTTTTAAATTTTATTGCCGAAATCGCTTTTTCTCGCCGAGATAAGCACGTTTTCTGAAATGCCGCTCTCCCGTCACTCTGGTTAAAGTGTTATGAAAAAAAAGGCTGTTGGGGGCTAGGGAGTATCGAGTTGATCATTATACATGAAGAAATAACCAATTTCATCGTTTGGTTTATGTTTTACACGCGTTTTAAATTTTATTGCCGAAATCGCTTTTTCTCGCCGAGATAAGCACGTTTTCTGAAATGCCGCTCTCCGTCACTCTGGTTAAAGTGTTATGAAAAAAAAGGCTGTTGGGGGCTAGGGAGTATCGAGTTGATCATTATACATGAAGAAATAACCAATTTCATCGTTTGGTTTATGTTTTACACGCGTTTTAAATTTTATTGCCGAAATCGCTTTTTCTCGCCGAGATAAGCACGTTTTCTGAAATGCCGCTCTCCCGTCACTCTGGTTAAAGTGTTATGAAAAAAAAGGCTGTTGGGGGCTAGGGAGTATCGAGTTGATCATTATACATGAAGAAATAACCAATTTCATCGTTTGGTTTATGTTTTACACGCGTTTTAAATTTTATTGCCGAAATCGCTTTTTCTCGCCGAGATAAGCACGTTTTCTGAAATGCCGCTCTCCCGTCACTCTGGTTAAAGTGTTATGAAAAAAAAGGCTGTTGGGGGCTAGGGAGTATCGAGTTGATCATTATACATGAAGAAATAACCAATTTCATCGTTTGGTTTATGTTTTACACGCGTTTTAAATTTTATTGCCGAAATCGCTTTTTCTCGCCGAGATAAGCACGTTTTCTGAAATGCCGCTCTCCCGTCACTCTGGTTAAGTGTTATGAAAAAAAAGGCTGTTGGGGGCTAGGGAGTATCGAGTTGATCATTATACATGAAGAAATAACCAATTTCATCGTTTGGTTTATGTTTTACACGCGTTTTAAATTTTATTGCCGAAATCGCTTTTTCTCGCCGAGATAAGCACGTTTTCTGAAATGCCGCTCTCCCGTCACTCTGGTTAAAGTGTTATGAAAAAAAAGGCTGTTGGGGGCTAGGGAGTATCGAGTTGATCATTATACATGAAGAAATAACCAATTTCATCGTTTGGTTTATGTTTTACACGCGTTTTAAATTTTATTGCCGAAATCGCTTTTTCTCGCCGAGATAAGCACGTTTTCTGAAATGCCGCTCTCCCGTCACTCTGGTTAAAGTGTTATGAAAAAAAAGGCTGTTGGGGGCTAGGGAGTATCGAGTTGATCATTATACATGAAGAAATAACCAATTTCATCGTTTGGTTTATGTTTTACACGCGTTTTAAATTTTATTGCCGAAATCGCTTTTTCTCGCCGAGATAAGCACGTTTTCTGAAATGCCGCTCTCCCGTCACTCTGGTTAAAGTGTTATGAAAAAAAAGGCTGTTGGGGCTAGGGAGTATCGAGTTGATCATTATACATGAAGAAATAACCAATTTCATCGTTTGGTTTATGTTTTACACGCGTTTTAAATTTTATTGCCGAAATCGCTTTTTCTCGCCGAGATAAGCACGTTTTCTGAAATGCCGCTCTCCCGTCACTCTGGTTAAAGTGTTATGAAAAAAAAGGCTGTTGGGGGCTAGGGAGTATCGAGTTGATCATTATACATGAAGAAATAACCAATTTCATCGTTTGGTTTATGTTTTACACGCGTTTTAAATTTTATTGCCGAAATCGCTTTTTCTCGCCGAGATAAGCACGTTTTCTGAAATGCCGCTCTCCCGTCACTCTGGTTAAAGTGTTATGAAAAAAAAGGCTGTTGGGGGCTAGGGAGTATCGAGTTGATCATTATACATGAAGAAATAACCAATTTCATCGTTTGGTTTATGTTTTACACGCGTTTTAAATTTTATTGCCGAAATCGCTTTTTCTCGCCGAGATAAGCACGTTTTCTGAAATGCCGCTCTCCCGTCACTCTGGTTAAAGTGTTATGAAAAAAAAGGCTGTTGGGGGCTAGGGAGTATCGAGTTGATCATTATACATGAAGAAATAACCAATTTCATCGTTTGGTTTATGTTTTACACGCGTTTTAAATTTTATTGCCGAAATCGCTTTTTCTCGCCGAGATAAGCACGTTTTCTGAAATGCCGCTCTCCCGTCACTCTGGTTAAAGTGTTATGAAAAAAAAGGCTGTTGGGGGCTAGGGAGTATCGAGTTGATCATTATACATGAAGAAATAACCAATTTCATCGTTTGGTTTATGTTTTACACGCGTTTTAAATTTTATTGCCGAAATCGCTTTTTCTCGCCGAGATAAGCACGTTTTCTGAAATGCCGCTCTCCCGTCACTCTGGTTAAAGTGTTATGAAAAAAAAGGCTGTTGGGGGCTAGGGAGTATCGAGTTGATCATTATACATGAAGAAATAACCAATTTCATCGTTTGGTTTATGTTTTACACGCGTTTTAAATTTTATTGCCGAAATCGCTTTTTCTCGCCGAGATAAGCACGTTTTCTGAAATGCCGCTCTCCCGTCACTCTGGTTAAAGTGTTATGAAAAAAAAGGCTGTTGGGGGCTAGGGAGTATCGAGTTGATCATTATACATGAAGAAATAACCAATTTCATCGTTTGGTTTATGTTTTACACGCGTTTTAAATTTTATTGCCGAAATCGCTTTTTCTCGCCGAGATAAGCACGTTTTCTGAAATGCCGCTCTCCCGTCACTCTGGTTAAAGTGTTATGAAAAAAAAGGCTGTTGGGGGCTAGGGAGTATCGAGTTGATCATTATACATGAAGAAATAACCAATTTCATCGTTTGGTTTATGTTTTACACGCGTTTTAAATTTTATTGCCGAAATCGCTTTTTCTCGCCGAGATAAGCACGTTTTCTGAAATGCCGCTCTCCCGTCACTCTGGTTAAAGTGTTGTGAAAAAAAAGGCTGTTGGGGGCTAGGGGGTATCGAGTTGATCATTATACATGAAGAAATAACCAATTTCATCGTTTGGTTTATGTTTTACACGCGTTTTAAATTTTATTGCCGAAATCGCTTTTTCTCGCCGAGATAAGCACGTTTTCTGAAATGCCGCTCTCCCGTCACTCTGGTTAAAGTGTTATGAAAAAAAAGGCTGTTGGGGGCTAGGGAGTATCGAGTTGATCATTATACATGAAGAAATAACCAATTTCATCGTTTGGTTTATGTTTTACACGCGTTTTAAATTTTATTGCCGAAATCGCTTTTTCTCGCCGAGATAAGCACGTTTTCTGAAATGCCGCTCTCCCGTCACTCTGGTTAAAGTGTTATGAAAAAAAAGGCTGTTGGGGGCTAGGGAGTATCGAGTTGATCATTATACATGAAGAAATAACCAATTTCATCGTTTGGTTTATGTTTTACACGCGTTTTAAATTTTATTGCCGAAATCGCTTTTTCTCGCCGAGATAAGCACGTTTTCTGAAATGCCGCTCTCCCGTCACTCTGGTTAAAGTGTTATGAAAAAAAAGGCTGTTGGGGGCTAGGGAGTATCGAGTTGATCATTATACATGAAGAAATAACCAATTTCATCGTTTGGTTTATGTTTTACACGCGTTTTAAATTTTATTGCCGAAATCGCTTTTTCTCGCCGAGATAAGCACGTTTTCTGAAATGCCGCTCTCCCGTCACTCTGGTTAAAGTGTTATGAAAAAAAAGGCTGTTGGGGGCTAGGGAGTATCGAGTTGATCATTATACATGAAGAAATAACCAATTTCATCGTTTGGTTTATGTTTTACACGCGTTTTAAATTTTATTGCCGAAATCGCTTTTTCTCGCCGAGATAAGCACGTTTTCTGAAATGCCGCTCTCCCGTCACTCTGGTTAAAGTGTTATGAAAAAAAAGGCTGTTGGGGGCTAGGGAGTATCGAGTTGATCATTATACATGAAGAAATAACCAATTTCATCGTTTGGTTTATGTTTTACACGCGTTTTAAATTTTATTGCCGAAATCGCTTTTTCTCGCCGAGATAAGCACGTTTTCTGAAATGCCGCTCTCCCGTCACTCTGGTTAAAGTGTTATGAAAAAAAAGGCTGTTGGGGGCTAGGGAGTATCGAGTTGATCATTATACATGAAGAAATAACCAATTTCATCGTTTGGTTTATGTTTTACACGCGTTTTAAATTTTATTGCCGAAATCGCTTTTTCTCGCCGAGATAAGCACGTTTTCTGAAATGCCGCTCTCCCGTCACTCTGGTTAAAGTGTTATGAAAAAAAAGGCTGTTGGGGGCTAGGGAGTATCGAGTTGATCATTATACATGAAGAAATAACCAATTTCATCGTTTGGTTTATGTTTTACACGCGTTTTAAATTTTATTGCCGAAATCGCTTTTTCTCGCCGAGATAAGCACGTTTTCTGAAATGCCGCTCTCCCGTCACTCTGGTTAAAGTGTTATGAAAAAAAAGGCTGTTGGGGGCTAGGGAGTATCGAGTTGATCATTATACATGAAGAAATAACCAATTTCATCGTTTGGTTTATGTTTTACACGCGTTTTAAATTTTATTGCCGAAATCGCTTTTTCTCGCCGAGATAAGCACGTTTTCTGAAATGCCGCTCTCCCGTCACTCTGGTTAAAGTGTTATGAAAAAAAAGGCTGTTGGGGGCTAGGGAGTATCGAGTTGATCATTATACATGAAGAAATAACCAATTTCATCGTTTGGTTTATGTTTTACACGCGTTTTAAATTTTATTGCCGAAATCGCTTTTTCTCGCCGAGATAAGCACGTTTTCTGAAATGCCGCTCTCCCGTCACTCTGGTTAAAGTGTTATGAAAAAAAAGGCTGTTGGGGGCTAGGGAGTATCGAGTTGATCATTATACATGAAGAAATAACCAATTTCATCGTTTGGTTTATGTTTTACACGCGTTTTAAATTTTATTGCCGAAATCGCTTTTTCTCGCCGAGATAAGCACGTTTTCTGAAATGCCGCTCTCCCGTCACTCTGGTTAAAGTGTTATGAAAAAAAAGGCTGTTGGGGGCTAGGGAGTATCGAGTTGATCATTATACATGAAGAAATAACCAATTTCATCGTTTGGTTTATGTTTTACACGCGTTTTAAATTTTATTGCCGAAATCGCTTTTTCTCGCCGAGATAAGCACGTTTTCTGAAATGCCGCTCTCCCGTCACTCTGGTTAAAGTGTTATGAAAAAAAAGGCTGTTGGGGGCTAGGGAGTATCGAGTTGATCATTATACATGAAGAAATAACCAATTTCATCGTTTGGTTTATGTTTTACACGCGTTTTAAATTTTATTGCCGAAATCGCTTTTTCTCGCCGAGATAAGCACGTTTTCTGAAATGCCGCTCTCCCGTCACTCTGGTTAAAGTGTTATGAAAAAAAAGGCTGTTGGGGGCTAGGGAGTATCGAGTTGATCATTATACATGAAGAAATAACCAATTTCATCGTTTGGTTTATGTTTTACACGCGTTTTAAATTTTATTGCCGAAATCGCTTTTTCTCGCCGAGATAAGCACGTTTTCTGAAATGCCGCTCTCCCGTCACTCTGGTTAAAGTGTTATGAAAAAAAAGGCTGTTGGGGGCTAGGGAGTATCGAGTTGATCATTATACATGAAGAAATAACCAATTTCATCGTTTGGTTTATGTTTTACACGCGTTTTAAATTTTATTGCCGAAATCGCTTTTTCTCGCCGAGATAAGCACGTTTTCTGAAATGCCGCTCTCCCGTCACTCTGGTTAAAGTGTTATGAAAAAAAAGGCTGTTGGGGGCTAGGGAGTATCGAGTTGATCATTATACATGAAGAAATAACCAATTTCATCGTTTGGTTTATGTTTTACACGCGTTTTAAATTTTATTGCCGAAATCGCTTTTTCTCGCCGAGATAAGCATCGTTTTCTGAAATGCCGCTCTCCCGTCACTCTGGTTAAAGTGTTATGAAAAAAAAGGCTGTTGGGGGCTAGGGAGTAGAGTTGATCATTATACATGAAGAAATAACCAATTTCATCGTTTGGTTTATGTTTTACACGCGTTTTAAATTTTATTGCCGAAATCGCTTTTTCTCGCCGAGATAAGCACGTTTTCTGAAATGCCGCTCTCCCGTCACTCTGGTTAAAGTGTTATGAAAAAAAAGGCTGTTGGGGGCTAGGGAGTATCGAGTTGATCATTATACATGAAGAAATAACCAATTTCATCGTTTGGTTTATGTTTTACACGCGTTTTAAATTTTATTGCCGAAATCGCTTTTTCTCGCCGAGATAAGCACGTTTTCTGAAATGCCGCTCTCCCGTCACTCTGGTTAAAGTGTTATGAAAAAAAAGGCTGTTGGGGGCTAGGGAGTATCGAGTTGATCATTATACATGAAGAAATAAGCAATTTCATCGTTTGGTTTATGTTTTACACGCGTTTTAAATTTTATTGCCGAAATCGCTTTTTCTCGCCGAGATAAGCACGTTTTCTGAAATGCCGCTCTCCCGTCACTCTGGTTAAAGTGTTATGAAAAAAAAGGCTGTTGGGGGCTAGGGAGTATCGAGTTGATCATTATACATGAAGAAATAACCAATTTCATCGTTTGGTTTATGTTTTACACGCGTTTTAAATTTTATTGCCGAAATCGCTTTTTCTCGCCGAGATAAGCACGTTTTCTGAAATGCCGCTCTCCCGTCACTCTGGTTAAAGTGTTATGAAAAAAAAGGCTGTTGGGGGCTAGGGAGTATCGAGTTGATCATTATACATGAAGAAATAACCAATTTCATCGTTTGGTTTATGTTTTACACGCGTTTTAAATTTTATTGCCGAAATCGCTTTTTCTCGCCGAGATAAGCACGTTTTCTGAAATGCCGCTCTCCCGTCACTCTGGTTAAAGTGTTATGAAAAAAAAGGCTGTTGGGGGCTAGGGAGTATCGAGTTGATCATTATACATGAAGAAATAACCAATTTCATCGTTTGGTTTATGTTTTACACGCGTTTTAAATTTTATTGCCGAAATCGCTTTTTCTCGCCGAGATAAGCACGTTTTCTGAAATGCCGCTCTCCCGTCACTCTGGTTAAAGTGTTATGAAAAAAAAGGCTGTTGGGGGCTAGGGAGTATCGAGTTGATCATTATACATGAAGAAATAACCAATTTCATCGTTAGGTTTATGTTTTACACGCGTTTTAAATTTTATTGCCGAAATCGCTTTTTCTCGCCGAGATAAGCACGTTTTCTGAAATGCCGCTCTCCCGTCACTCTGGTTAAAGTGTTATGAAAAAAAAGGCTGTTGGGGGCTAGGGAGTATCGAGTTGATCATTATACATGAAGAAATAACCAATTTCATCGTTTGGTTTATGTTTTACACGCGTTTTAAATTTTATTGCCGAAATCGCTTTTTCTCGCCGAGATAAGCACGTTTTCTGAAATGCCGCTCTCCCGTCACTCTGGTTAAAGTGTTATGAAAAAAAAGGCTGTTGGGGGCTAGGGAGTATCGAGTTGATCATTATACATGAAGAAATAACCAATTTCATCGTTTGGTTTATGTTTTACACGATGCTGAGCTCCAGCTGGAAGTGTAAAAAGAACCGGGCTGGTTAAAAAAAGAACCGGGCGACCCGGTAAAATTGCTTAGCCGGGGCTCTGGAAGCCTAACACGGCGTGATCTTGTCCAAAAAGCCGCTGCTGAGCTCCAGCTGGAAGTGTAAAAAGAACCGGGCTGGTTAAAAAAAAGAACCGGGCGACCCGGTAAAATTGCTTAGCCGGGGCTCTGGAAGCCTAACACGGCGTGATCTTGTCCAAAAAGCCGCTGCTGAGCTCCAGCTGGAAGTGTAAAAAGAACCGGGCTGGTTAAAAAAAAGAACCGGGCGGCCCGGTAAAATTGCTTAGCCGGGGCTCTGGAAGCCTAACCCGGCGTGATACTGTGCAAAAAGCCGCTGCTGAGCTCCAGCTAGAAGTGTAAAAAAAACCGGGCTGGTTAAAAAAAAGAACCGGGCGACCCTGTAAAATTGCTTAGCCGGGGCTCTGGAAGCCTAACACGGCGTGATCTTGTCCAAAAACCCGCTGCTGAGCTCCAGCTGGAAGTGTAAAAAGAACCGGGCTGGTTAAAAAAAAGAACCGGGCGGGCCGGTAAAATTGCTTAGCCGGGGCTCTGGAAGCCTAACACGGCGTGATCTTGTCCAAAAAGCCGCTCGTGAGCTCCAGCTGGAAGTGTAAAAAGAACCGGGCTGGTTCAAAAAAAGAACCGGGCGGCCCGGTAGAATTTCTTAGCCGAGGTCCTGGAAGCCTAACCCGGCGTGATCTTGCGCAAAAAGCCGCTGCTGAGCTCCAGCTGGAAGTGTAAAAAGAACCGGGCTGGTTCAAAAAAAGAACCGGGCGGCCCGGTAAAATTGCTTAGCCGGGGTCCTGGAAGCCTAACGCGGCGTGATCTTGCCCGAAAGTCGGCCTCTATACTTCCATATTAGGTACCAGGCGCTCAGAGCCAACTTGGCAAAAATTTTCTAAGTGCCCACGGCTCTGCGGGGATTGTGCGTCCGACCCGCGCCGGTTCTCCAGCCGGCCTAAAATAACGCAAAACCAGCCTCTCCCCCTGGAGCTCACAGCCAAAGGCGAAACTTTTCTAAGTGCCTACGGCTCTGCGGGCTTTTGAGTCCGCCCCGCGCCGGTTCGTCGGTCGGCCTCAAAAAGCGAAAAATCAGCCTCTCTCCCTGGAGCTCGACTCGAGTTGATCATTATACATGAAGAAATAACCAATTTCATCGTTTGGTTTATGTTTTACACGCGTTTTAAATTTTATTGCCGAAATCGCTTTTTCTCGCCGAGATAAGCACGTTTTCTGAAATGCCGCTCTCCCGTCACTCTGGTTAAAGTGTTATGAAAAAAAAGGCTGTTGGGGGCTAGGGAGTATCGAGTTGATCATTATACATGAAGAAATAACCAATTTCATCGTTTGGTTTATGTTTTACACGCGTTTTAAATTTTATTGCCGAAATCGCTTTTTCTCGCCGAGATAAGCACGTTTTCTGAAATGCCGCTCTCCCGTCACTCTGGTTAAAGTGTTATGAAAAAAAAGGCTGTTGGGGGCTAGGGAGTATCGAGTTGATCATTATACATGAAGAAATAACCAATTTCATCGTTTGGTTTATGTTTTACACGCGTTTTAAATTTTATTGCCGAAATCGCTTTTTCTCGCCGAGATAAGCACGTTTTCTGAAATGCCGCTCTCCCGTCACTCTGGTTAAAGTGTTATGAAAAAAAAAGGTTGTTGGGGGCTAGGGAGTATCGAGTTGATCATTATACATGAAGAAATAACCAATTTCATCGTTTGGTTTATGTTTTACACGCGTTTTAAATTTTATTGCCGAAATCGCTTTTTCTCGCCGAGATAAGCACGTTTTCTGAAATGCCGCTCTCCCGTCACTCTGGTTAAAGTGTTATGAAAAAAAAGGCTGTTGGGGGCTAGGGAGTATCGAGTTGATCATTATACATGAAGAAATAACCAATTTCATCGTTTGGTTTATGTTTTACACGCGTTTTTAATTTTATTGCCGAAATCGCTTTTTCTCGCCGAGATAAGCACGTTTTCTGAAATGCCGCTCTCCCGTCACTCTGGTTAAAGTGTTATGAAAAAAAAGGCTGTTGGGGGCTAGGGAGTATCGAGTTGATCATTATACATGAAGAAATAACCAATTTCATCGTTTGGTTTATGTTTTACACGCGTTTTAAATTTTATTGCCGAAATCGCTTTTTCTCGCCGAGATAAGCACGTTTTCTGAAATGCCGCTCTCCCGTCACTCTGGTTAAAGTGTTATGAAAAAAAAGGCTGTTGGGGGCTAGGGAGTATCGAGTTGATCATTATACATGAAGAAATAACCAATTTCATCGTTTGGTTTATGTTTTACACGCGTTTTAAATTTTATTGCCGAAATCGCTTTTTCTCGCCGAGATAAGCACGTTTTCTGAAATGCCGCTCTCCCGTCACTCTGGTTAAAGTGTTATGAAAAAAAAGGCTGTTGGGGGCTAGGGAGTATCGAGTTGATCATTATACATGAAGAAATAACCAATTTCATCGTTTGGTTTATGTTTTACACGCGTTTTAAATTTTATTGCCGAAATCGCTTTTTCTCGCCGAGATAAGCACGTTTTCTGAAATGCCGCTCTCCCGTCACTCTGGTTAAAGTGTTATGAAAAAAAAGGCTGTTGGGGGCTAGGGAGTATCGAGTTGATCATTATACATGAAGAAATAACCAATTTCATCGTTTGGTTTATGTTTTACACGCGTTTTAAATTTTATTGCCGAAATCGCTTTTTCTCGCCGAGATAAGCACGTTTTCTGAAATGCCGCTCTCCCGTCACTCTGGTTAAAGTGTTATGAAAAAAAAGGCTGTTGGGGGCTAGGGAGTATCGAGTTGATCATTATACATGAAGAAATAACCAATTTCATCGTTTGGTTTATGTTTTACACGCGTTTTAAATTTTATTGCCGAAATCGCTTTTTCTCGCCGAGATAAGCACGTTTTCTGAAATGCCGCTCTCCCGTCACTCTGGTTAAAGTGTTATGAAAAAAAAGGCTGTTGGGGGCTAGGGAGTATCGAGTTGATCATTATACATGAAGAAATAACCAATTTCATCGTTTGGTTTATGTTTTACACGCGTTTTAAATTTTATTGCCGAAATCGCTTTTTCTCGCCGAGATAAGCACGTTTTCTGAAATGCCGCTCTCCCGTCACTCTGGTTAAAGTGTTATGAAAAAAAAGGCTGTTGGGGGCTAGGGAGTATCGAGTTGATCATTATACATGAAGAAATAACCAATTTCATCGTTTGGTTTATGTTTTACACGCGTTTTTAATTTTATTGCCGAAATCGCTTTTTCTCGCCGAGATAAGCACGTTTTCTGAAATGCCGCTCTCCCGTCACTCTGGTTAAAGTGTTATGAAAAAAAAGGCTGTTGGGGGCTAGGGAGTATCGAGTTGATCATTATACATAAAGAAATAACCAATTTCATCGTTTGGTTTATGTTTTACACGCGTTTTAAATTTTATTGCCGAAATCGCTTTTTCTCGCCGAGATAAGCACGTTTTCTGAAATGCCGCTCTCCCGTCACTCTGGTTAAAGTGTTATGAAAAAAAAGGCTGTTGGGGGCTAGGGAGTATCGAGTTGATCATTATACATGAAGAAATAACCAATTTCATCGTTTGGTTTATGTTTTACACGCGTTTTAAATTTTATTGCCGAAATCGCTTTTTCTCGCCGAGATAAGCACGTTTTCTGAAATGCCGCTCTCCCGTCACTCTGGTTAAAGTGTTATGAAAAAAAAGGCTGTTGGGGGCTAGGGAGTATCGAGTTGATCATTATACATGAAGAAATAACCAATTTCATCGTTTGGTTTATGTTTTACACGCGTTTTAAATTTTATTGCCGAAATCGCTTTTTCTCGCCGAGATAAGCACGTTTTCTGAAATGCCGCTCTCCCGTCACTCTGGTTAAAGTGTTATGAAAAAAAAGGCTGTTGGGGGCTAGGGAGTATCGAGTTGATCATTATACATGAAGAAATAAGCAATTTCATCGTTTGGTTTATGTTTTACACGCGTTTTAAATTTTATTGCCGAAATCGCTTTTTCTCGCCGAGATAAGCACGTTTTCTGAAATGCCGCTCTCCCGTCACTCTGGTTAAAGTGTTATGAAAAAAAAGGCTGTTGGGGGCTAGGGAGTATCGAGTTGATCATTATACATGAAGAAATAAGCAATTTCATCGTTTGGTTTATGTTTTACACGCGTTTTAAATTTTATTGCCGAAATCGCTTTTTCTCGCCGAGATAAGCACGTTTTCTGAAATGCCGCTCTCCCGTCACTCTGGTTAAAGTGTTATGAAAAAAAAGGCTGTTGGGGGCTAGGGAGTATCGAGTTGATCATTATACATGAAGAAATAAGCAATTTCATCGTTTGGTTTATGTTTTACACGCGTTTTAAATTTTATTGCCGAAATCGCTTTTTCTCGCCGAGATAAGCACGTTTTCTGAAATGCCGCTCTCCCGTCACTCTGGTTAAAGTGTTATGAAAAAAAAGGCTGTTGGGGGCTAGGGAGTATCGAGTTGATCATTATACATGAAGAAATAAGCAATTTCATCGTTTGGTTTATGTTTTACACGCGTTTTAAATTTTATTGCCGAAATCGCTTTTTCTCGCCGAGATAAGCACGTTTTCTGAAATGCCGCTCTCCCGTCACTCTGGTTAAAGTGTTATGAAAAAAAAGGCTGTTGGGGGCTAGGGAGTATCGAGTTGATCATTATACATGAAGAAATAAGCAATTTCATCGTTTGGTTTATGTTTTACACGCGTTTTAAATTTTATTGCCGAAATCGCTTTTTCTCGCCGAGATAAGCACGTTTTCTGAAATGCCGCTCTCCCGTCACTCTGGTTAAAGTGTTATGAAAAAAAAGGCTGTTGGGGGCTAGGGAGTATCGAGTTGATCATTATACATGAAGAAATAAGCAATTTCATCGTTTGGTTTATGTTTTACACGCGTTTTAAATTTTATTGCCGAAATCGCTTTTTCTCGCCGAGATAAGCACGTTTTCTGAAATGCCGCTCTCCCGTCACTCTGGTTAAAGTGTTATGAAAAAAAAGGCTGTTGGGGGCTAGGGAGTATCGAGTTGATCATTATACATGAAGAAATAACCAATTTCATCGTTTGGTTTATGTTTTACACGCGTTTTAAATTTTATTGCCGAAATCGCTTTTTCTCGCCGAGATAAGCACGTTTTCTGAAATGCCGCTCTCCCGTCACTCTGGTTAAAGTGTTATGAAAAAAAAGGCTGTTGGGGGCTAGGGAGTATCGAGTTGATCATTATACATGAAGAAATAACCAATTTCATCGTTTGGTTTATGTTTTACACGCGTTTTAAATTTTATTGCCGAAATCGCTTTTTCTCGCCGAGATAAGCACGTTTTCTGAAATGCCGCTCTCCCGTCACTCTGGTTAAAGTGTTATGAAAAAAAAGGCTGTTGGGGGCTAGGGAGTATCGAGTTGATCATTATACATGAAGAAATAAGCAATTTCATCGTTTGGTTTATGTTTTACACGCGTTTTAAATTTTATTGCCGAAATCGCTTTTTCTCGCCGAGATAAGCACGTTTTCTGAAATGCCGCTCTCCCGTCACTCTGGTTAAAGTGTTATGAAAAAAAAGGCTGTTGGGGGCTAGGGAGTATCGAGTTGATCATTATACATGAAGAAATAAGCAATTTCATCGTTTGGTTTATGTTTTACACGCGTTTTAAATTTTATTGCCGAAATCGCTTTTTCTCGCCGAGATAAGCACGTTTTCTGAAATGCCGCTCTCCCGTCACTCTGGTTAAAGTGTTATGAAAAAAAAGGCTGTTGGGGGCTAGGGAGTATCGAGTTGATCATTATACATGAAGAAATAACCAATTTCATCGTTTGGTTTATGTTTTACACGCGTTTTAAATTTTATTGCCGAAATCGCTTTTTCTCGCCGAGATAAGCACGTTTTCTGAAATGCCGCTCTCCCGTCACTCTGGTTAAAGTGTTATGAAAAAAAAGGCTGTTGGGGGCTAGGGAGTATCGAGTTGATCATTATACATGAAGAAATAACCAATTTCATCGTTTGGTTTATGTTTTACACGCGTTTTTAATTTTATTGCCGAAATCGCTTTTTCTCGCCGAGATAAGCACGTTTTCTGAAATGCCGCTCTCCCGTCACTCTGGTTAAAGTGTTATGAAAAAAAAGGCTGTTGGGGGCTAGGGAGTGTCGAGTTGATCATTATACATGAAAAAATAACCAATTTCATCGTTTGGTTTATGTTTTACACGCGTTTTAAATTTTATTGCCGAAATCGCTTTTTCTCGCCGAGATAAGCACGTTTTCTGAAATGCCGCTCTCCCGTCACTCTGGTTAAAGTGTTATGAAAAAAAAGGCTGTTGGGGGCTAGGGGGTATCGAGTTGATCATTATACATGAAGAAATAACCAATTTCATCGTTTGGTTTATGTTTTACACGCGTTTTAAATTTTATTGCCGAAATCGCTTTTTCTCGCCGAAATAAGCACGTTTTCTGAAATGCCGCTCTCCCGTCACTCTGGTTAAAGTGTTATGAAAAAAAAGGCTGTTGGGGGCTAGGGAGTATCGAGTTGATCATTATACATGAAGAAATAACCAATTTCATCGTTTGGTTTATGTTTTACACGCGTTTTAAATTTTATTGCCGAAATCGCTTTTTCTCGCCGAGATAAGCACGTTTTCTGAAATGCCGCTCTCCCGTCACTCTGGTTAAAGTGTTATGAAAAAAAAGGCTGTTGGGGGCTAGGGAGTATCGAGTTGATCATTATACATGAAGAAATAACCAATTTCATCGTTTGGTTTATGTTTTACACGCGTTTTAAATTTTATTGCCGAAATC
>NW_028232234.1:0-81773 GCF_054491065.1 Syngnathus leptorhynchus | reverse complement strand
AATGATCAACTCGATACTCCCTAGCCCCCAACAGCCTTTTTTTTCATAACACTTTAACCAGAGTGACGGGAGAGCGGCATTTCAGAAAACGTGCTTATCTCGGCGAGAAAAAGCGATTTCGGCAATAAAATTTAAAACGCGTGTAAAACATAAACCAAACGATGAAATTGGTTATTTCTTCATGTATAATGATCAACTCGATACTCCCTAGCCCCCAACAGCCTTTTTTTTCATAACACTTTAACCAGAGTGACGGGAGAGCGGCATTTCAGAAAACGTGCTTATCTCGGCGAGAAAAAGCGATTTCGGCAATAAAATTTAAAACGCGTGTAAAACATAAACCAAACGATGAAATTGGTTATTTCTTCATGTATAATGATCAACTCGATACTCCCTAGCCCCCAACAGCCTTTTTTTTCATAACACTTTAACCAGAGTGACGGGAGAGCGGCATTTCAGAAAACGTGCTTATCTCGGCGAGAAAAAGCGATTTCGGCAATAAAATTTAAAACGCGTGTAAAACATAAACCAAACGATGAAATTGGTTATTTCTTCATGTATAATGATCAACTCGATACTCCCTAGCCCCCAACAGCCTTTTTTTTCATAACACTTTAACCAGAGTGACGGGAGAGCGGCATTTCAGAAAACGTGCTTATCTCGGCGAGAAAAAGCGATTTCGGCAATAAAATCTAAAACGCGTGTAAAACATAAACCAAACGATGAAATTGGTTATTTCTTCATGTATAATGATCAACTCGATACTCCCTAGCCCCCAACAGCCTTTTTTTTCATAACACTTTAACCAGAGTGACGGGAGAGCGGCATTTCAGAAAACGTGCTTATCTCGGCGAGAAAAAGCGATTTCGGCAATAAAATTTAAAACGCGTGTAAAACATAAACCAAACGATGAAATTGGTTATTTCTTCATGTATAATGATCAACTCGATACTCCCTAGCCCCCAACAGCCTTTTTTTTCATAACACTTTAACCAGAGTGACGGGAGAGCGGCATTTCAGAAAACGTGCTTATCTCGGCGAGAAAAAGCGATTTCGGCAATAAAATTTAAAACGCGTGTAAAACATAAACCAAACGATGAAATTGGTTATTTCTTCATGTATAATGATCAACTCGATACTCCCTAGCCCCCAACAGCCTTTTTTTTCATAACACTTTAACCAGAGTGACGGGAGAGCGGCATTTCAGAAAACGTGCTTATCTCGGCGAGAAAAAGCGATTTCGGCAATAAAATTTAAAACGCGTGTAAAACATAAACCAAACGATGAAATTGGTTATTTCTTCATGTATAATGATCAACTCGATACTCCCTAGCCCCCAACAGCCTTTTTTTTCATAACACTTTAACCAGAGTGACGGGAGAGCGGCATTTCAGAAAACGTGCTTATCTCGGCGAGAAAAAGCGATTTCGGCAATAAAATTTAAAACGCGTGTAAAACATAAACCAAACGATGAAATTGGTTATTTCTTCATGTATAATGATCAACTCGATACTCCCTAGCCCCCAACAGCCTTTTTTTTCATAACACTTTAACCAGAGTGACGGGAGAGCGGCATTTCAGAAAACGTGCTTATCTCGGCGAGAAAAAGCGATTTCGGCAATAAAATTTAAAACGCGTGTAAAACATAAACCAAACGATGAAATTGGTTATTTCTTCATGTATAATGATCAACTCGATACTCCCTAGCCCCCAACAGCCTTTTTTTTCATAACACTTTAACCAGAGTGACGGGAGAGCGGCATTTCAGAAAACGTGCTTATCTCGGCGAGAAAAAGCGATTTCGGCAATAAAATTTAAAACGCGTGTAAAACATAAACCAAACGATGAAATTGGTTATTTCTTCATGTATAATGATCAACTCGATACTCCCTAGCCCCCAACAGCCTTTTTTTTCATAACACTTTAACCAGAGTGACGGGAGAGCGGCATTTCAGAAAACGTGCTTATCTCGGCGAGAAAAAGCGATTTCGGCAATAAAATTTAAAACGCGTGTAAAACATAAACCAAAAGATGAAATTGGTTATTTCTTTATGTATAATGATCAACTCGATACTCCCTAGCCCCCAACAGCCTTTTTTTTCATAACACTTTAACCAGAGTGACGGGAGAGCGGCATTTCAGAAAACGTGCTTATCTCGGCGAGAAAAAGCGATTTCGGCAATAAAATTTAAAACGCGTGTAAAACATAAACCAAACGATGAAATTGGTTATTTCTTCATGTATAATGATCAACTCGATACTCCCTAGCCCCCAACAGCCTTTTTTTTCATAACACTTTAACCAGAGTGACGGGAGAGCGGCATTTCAGAAAACGTGCTTATCTCGGCGAGAAAAAGCGATTTCGGCAATAAAATTTAAAACGCGTGTAAAACATAAACCAAACGATGAAATTGGTTATTTCTTCATGTATAATGATCAACTCGATACTCCCTAGCCCCCAACAGCCTTTTTTTTCATAACACTTTAACCAGAGTGACGGGAGAGCGGCATTTCAGAAAACGTGCTTATCTCGGCGAGAAAAAGCGATTTCGGCAATAAAATTTAAAACGCGTGTAAAACATAAACCAAACGATGAAATTGGTTATTTCTTCATGTATAATGATCAACTCGATACTCCCTAGCCCCCAACAGCCTTTTTTTTCATAACACTTTAACCAGAGTGACGGGAGAGCGGCATTTCAGAAAACGTGCTTATCTCGGCGAGAAAAAGCGATTTCGGCAATAAAATTTAAAACGCGTGTAAAACATAAACCAAACGATGAAATTGGTTATTTCTTCATGTATAATGATCAACTCGATACTTCCTAGCCCCCAACAGCCTTTTTTTTCATAACACTTTAACCAGAGTGACGGGAGAGCGGCATTTCAGAAAACGTGCTTATCTCGGCGAGAAAAAGCGATTTCGGCAATAAAATTTAAAACGCGTGTAAAACATAAACCAAACGATGAAATTGGTTATTTCTTCATGTATAATGATCAACTCGAGTCGAGCTCCAGGGAGAGAGGCTGATTTTTCGCTTTTTGAGGCCGACCGACGAACCGGCGCGGGGCGGACTCAAAAGCCCGCAGAGCCGTAGGCACTTAGAAAAGTTTCGCCTTTGGCTGTGAGCTCCAGGGGAGAGGCTGGTTTTGCGTTATTTTAGGCCGGCTGGAGAACCGGCGCGGGTCGGACGCACAATCCCCGCAGAGCCGTGGGCACTTAGAAAATTTTTGCCAAGTTGGCTCTGAGCGCCTGGTACCTAATATGGAAGTATAGAGGCCGACTTTCGGGCAAGATCACGCCGCGTTAGGCTTCCAGGACCCCGGCTAAGCAATTTTACCGGGCCGCCCGGTTCTTTTTTTGAACCAGCCCGGTTCTTTTTACACTTCCAGCTGGAGCTCAGCAGCGGCTTTTTGCGCAAGATCACGCCGGGTTAGGCTTCCAGGACCTCGGCTAAGCAATTCTACCGGGCCGCCCGGTTCTTTTTTTGAACCAGCCCGGTTCTTTTTACACTTCCAGCTGGAGCTCACGAGCGGCTTTTTGGACAAGATCACGCCGTGTTAGGCTTCCAGAGCCCCGGCTAAGCAATTTTACCGGCCCGCCCGGTTCTTTTTTTTAACCAGCCCGGTTCTTTTTACACTTCCAGCTGGAGCTCAGCAGCGGGTTTTTGGACAAGATCACGCCGTGTTAGGCTTCCAGAGCCCCGGCTAAGCAATTTTACAGGGTCGCCCGGTTCTTTTTTTTAACCAGCCCGGTTTTTTTTACACTTCCAGCTGGAGCTCAGCAGCGGCTTTTTGCACAGTATCACGCCGGGTTAGGCTTCCAGAGCCCCGGCTAAGCAATTTTACCGGGCCGCCCGGTTCTTTTTTTTAACCAGCCCGGTTCTTTTTACACTTCCAGCTGGAGCTCAGCAGCGGCTTTTTGGACAAGATCACGCCGTGTTAGGCTTCCAGAGCCCCGGCTAAGCAATTTTACCGGGTCGCCCGGTTCTTTTTTTAACCAGCCCGGTTCTTTTTACACTTCCAGCTGGAGCTCAGCATCGTGTAAAACATAAACCAAACGATGAAATTGGTTATTTCTTCATGTATAATGATCAACTCGATACTCCCTAGCCCCCAACAGCCTTTTTTTTTCATAACACTTTAACCAGAGTGACGGGAGAGCGGCATTTCAGAAAACGTGCTTATCTCGGCGAGAAAAAGCGATTTCGGCAATAAAATTTAAAACGCGTGTAAAACATAAACCAAACGATGAAATTGGTTATTTCTTCATGTATAATGATCAACTCGATACTCCCTAGCCCCCAACAGCCTTTTTTTTCATAACACTTTAACCAGAGTGACGGGAGAGCGGCATTTCAGAAAACGTGCTTATCTCGGCGAGAAAAAGCGATTTCGGCAATAAAATTTAAAACGCGTGTAAAACATAAACCAAACGATGAAATTGGTTATTTCTTCATGTATAATGATCAACTCGATACTCCCTAGCCCCCAACAGCCTTTTTTTTCATAACACTTTAACCAGAGTGACGGGAGAGCGGCATTTCAGAAAACGTGCTTATCTCGGCGAGAAAAAGCGATTTCGGCAATAAAATTTAAAACGCGTGTAAAACATAAACCAAACGATGAAATTGGTTATTTCTTCATGTATAATGATCAACTCGATACTCCCTAGCCCCCAACAGCCTTTTTTTTCATAACACTTTAACCAGAGTGACGGGAGAGCGGCATTTCAGAAAACGTGCTTATCTCGGCGAGAAAAAGCGATTTCGGCAATAAAATTTAAAACGCGTGTAAAACATAAACCAAACGATGAAATTGGTTATTTCTTCATGTATAATGATCAACTCGATACTCCCTAGCCCCCAACAGCCTTTTTTTTCATAACACTTTAACCAGAGTGACGGGAGAGCGGCATTTCAGAAAACGTGCTTATCTCGGCGAGAAAAAGCGATTTCGGCAATAAAATTTAAAACGCGTGTAAAACATAAACCAAACGATGAAATTGGTTATTTCTTCATGTATAATGATCAACTCGATACTCCCTAGCCCCCAACAGCCTTTTTTTTCATAACACTTTAACCAGAGTGACGGGAGAGCGGCATTTCAGAAAACGTGCTTATCTCGGCGAGAAAAAGCGATTTCGGCAATAAAATTTAAAACGCGTGTAAAACATAAACCAAACGATGAAATTGGTTATTTCTTCATGTATAATGATCAACTCGATACTCCCTAGCCCCCAACAGCCTTTTTTTTCATAACACTTTAACCAGAGTGACGGGAGAGCGGCATTTCAGAAAACGTGCTTATCTCGGCGAGAAAAAGCGATTTCGGCAATAAAATTTAAAACGCGTGTAAAACATAAACCAAACGATGAAATTGGTTATTTCTTCATGTATAATGATCAACTCGATACTCCCTAGCCCCCAACAGCCTTTTTTTTCATAACACTTTAACCAGAGTGACGGGAGAGCGGCATTTCAGAAAACGTGCTTATCTCGGCGAGAAAAAGCGATTTCGGCAATAAAATTTAAAACGCGTGTAAAACATAAACCAAACGATGAAATTGGTTATTTCTTCATGTATAATGATCAACTCGAGTCGAGCTCCAGGGAGAGAGGCTGATTTTTCGCTTTTTGAGGCCGACCGACGAACCGGCGCGGGGCGGACTCAAAAGCCCGCAGAGCCGTAGGCACTTAGAAAAGTTTCGCCTTTGGCTGTGAGCTCCAGGGGAGAGGCTGGTTTTGCGTTATTTTAGGCCGGCTGGAGAACCGGCGCGGGTCGGACGCACAATCCCCGCAGAGCCGTGGGCACTTAGAAAATTTTTGCCAAGTTGGCTCTGAGCGCCTGGTACCTAATATGGAAGTATAGAGGCCGACTTTCGGGCAAGATCACGCCGCGTTAGGCTTCCAGGACCCCGGCTAAGCAATTTTACCGGGCCGCCCGGTTCTTTTTTTGAACCAGCCCGGTTCTTTTTACACTTCCAGCTGGAGCTCAGCAGCGGCTTTTTGCGCAAGATCACGCCGGGTTAGGCTTCCAGGACCTCGGCTAAGCAATTCTACCGGGCCGCCCGGTTCTTTTTTTGAACCAGCCCGGTTCTTTTTACACTTCCAGCTGGAGCTCACGAGCGGCTTTTTGGACAAGATCACGCCGTGTTAGGCTTCCAGAGCCCCGGCTAAGCAATTTTACCGGCCCGCCCGGTTCTTTTTTTTAACCAGCCCGGTTCTTTTTACACTTCCAGCTGGAGCTCAGCAGCGGGTTTTTGGACAAGATCACGCCGTGTTAGGCTTCCAGAGCCCCGGCTAAGCAATTTTACAGGGTCGCCCGGTTCTTTTTTTTAACCAGCCCGGTTTTTTTTACACTTCCAGCTGGAGCTCAGCAGCGGCTTTTTGCACAGTATCACGCCGGGTTAGGCTTCCAGAGCCCCGGCTAAGCAATTTTACCGGGCCGCCCGGTTCTTTTTTTTAACCAGCCCGGTTCTTTTTACACTTCCAGCTGGAGCTCAGCAGCGGCTTTTTGGACAAGATCACGCCGTGTTAGGCTTCCAGAGCCCCGGCTAAGCAATTTTACCGGGTCGCCCGGTTCTTTTTTTAACCAGCCCGGTTCTTTTTACACTTCCAGCTGGAGCTCAGCATCGTGTAAAACATAAACCAAACGATGAAATTGGTTATTTCTTCATGTATAATGATCAACTCGATACTCCCTAGCCCCCAACAGCCTTTTTTTTTCATAACACTTTAACCAGAGTGACGGGAGAGCGGCATTTCAGAAAACGTGCTTATCTCGGCGAGAAAAAGCGATTTCGGCAATAAAATTTAAAACGCGTGTAAAACATAAACCAAACGATGAAATTGGTTATTTCTTCATGTATAATGATCAACTCGATACTCCCTAGCCCCCAACAGCCTTTTTTTTCATAACACTTTAACCAGAGTGACGGGAGAGCGGCATTTCAGAAAACGTGCTTATCTCGGCGAGAAAAAGCGATTTCGGCAATAAAATTTAAAACGCGTGTAAAACATAAACCAAACGATGAAATTGGTTATTTCTTCATGTATAATGATCAACTCGATACTCCCTAGCCCCCAACAGCCTTTTTTTTCATAACACTTTAACCAGAGTGACGGGAGAGCGGCATTTCAGAAAACGTGCTTATCTCGGCGAGAAAAAGCGATTTCGGCAATAAAATTTAAAACGCGTGTAAAACATAAACCAAACGATGAAATTGGTTATTTCTTCATGTATAATGATCAACTCGATACTCCCTAGCCCCCAACAGCCTTTTTTTTCATAACACTTTAACCAGAGTGACGGGAGAGCGGCATTTCAGAAAACGTGCTTATCTCGGCGAGAAAAAGCGATTTCGGCAATAAAATTTAAAACGCGTGTAAAACATAAACCAAACGATGAAATTGGTTATTTCTTCATGTATAATGATCAACTCGATACTCCCTAGCCCCCAACAGCCTTTTTTTTCATAACACTTTAACCAGAGTGACGGGAGAGCGGCATTTCAGAAAACGTGCTTATCTCGGCGAGAAAAAGCGATTTCGGCAATAAAATTTAAAACGCGTGTAAAACATAAACCAAACGATGAAATTGGTTATTTCTTTATGTATAATGATCAACTCGATACTCCCTAGCCCCCAACAGCCTTTTTTTCATAACACTTTAACCAGAGTGACGGGAGAGCGGCATTTCAGAAAACGTGCTTATCTCGGCGAGAAAAAGCGATTTCGGCAATAAAATTTAAAACGCGTGTAAAACATAAACCAAACGATGAAATTGGTTATTTCTTCATGTATAATGATCAACTCGATACTCCCTAGCCCCCAACAGCCTTTTTTTTCATAACACTTTAACCAGAGTGACGGGAGAGCGGCATTTCAGAAAACGTGCTTATCTCGGCGAGAAAAAGCGATTTCGGCAATAAAATTTAAAACGCGTGTAAAACATAAACCAAACGATGAAATTGGTTATTTCTTCATGTATAATGATCAACTCGATACTTCCTAGCCCCCAACAGCCTTTTTTTTCATAACACTTTAACCAGAGTGACGGGAGAGCGGCATTTCAGAAAACGTGCTTATCTCGGCGAGAAAAAGCGATTTCGGCAATAAAATTTAAAACGCGTGTAAAACATAAACCAAACGATGAAATTGGTTATTTCTTCATGTATAATGATCAACTCGAGTCGAGCTCCAGGGAGAGAGGCTGATTTTTCGCTTTTTGAGGCCGACCGACGAACCGGCGCGGGGCGGACTCAAAAGCCCGCAGAGCCGTAGGCACTTAGAAAAGTTTCGCCTTTGGCTGTGAGCTCCAGGGGAGAGGCTGGTTTTGCGTTATTTTAGGCCGGCTGGAGAACCGGCGCGGGTCGGACGCACAATCCCCGCAGAGCCGTGGGCACTTAGAAAATTTTTGCCAAGTTGGCTCTGAGCGCCTGGTACCTAATATGGAAGTATAGAGGCCGACTTTCGGGCAAGATCACGCCGCGTTAGGCTTCCAGGACCCCGGCTAAGCAATTTTACCGGGCCGCCCGGTTCTTTTTTTGAACCAGCCCGGTTCTTTTTACACTTCCAGCTGGAGCTCAGCAGCGGCTTTTTGCGCAAGATCACGCCGGGTTAGGCTTCCAGGACCTCGGCTAAGCAATTCTACCGGGCCGCCCGGTTCTTTTTTTGAACCAGCCCGGTTCTTTTTACACTTCCAGCTGGAGCTCACGAGCGGCTTTTTGGACAAGATCACGCCGTGTTAGGCTTCCAGAGCCCCGGCTAAGCAATTTTACCGGCCCGCCCGGTTCTTTTTTTTAACCAGCCCGGTTCTTTTTACACTTCCAGCTGGAGCTCAGCAGCGGGTTTTTGGACAAGATCACGCCGTGTTAGGCTTCCAGAGCCCCGGCTAAGCAATTTTACAGGGTCGCCCGGTTCTTTTTTTTAACCAGCCCGGTTTTTTTTACACTTCCAGCTGGAGCTCAGCAGCGGCTTTTTGCACAGTATCACGCCGGGTTAGGCTTCCAGAGCCCCGGCTAAGCAATTTTACCGGGCCGCCCGGTTCTTTTTTTTAACCAGCCCGGTTCTTTTTACACTTCCAGCTGGAGCTCAGCAGCGGCTTTTTGGACAAGATCACGCCGTGTTAGGCTTCCAGAGCCCCGGCTAAGCAATTTTACCGGGTCGCCCGGTTCTTTTTTTAACCAGCCCGGTTCTTTTTACACTTCCAGCTGGAGCTCAGCATCGTGTAAAACATAAACCAAACGATGAAATTGGTTATTTCTTCATGTATAATGATCAACTCGATACTCCCTAGCCCCCAACAGCCTTTTTTTTTCATAACACTTTAACCAGAGTGACGGGAGAGCGGCATTTCAGAAAACGTGCTTATCTCGGCGAGAAAAAGCGATTTCGGCAATAAAATTTAAAACGCGTGTAAAACATAAACCAAACGATGAAATTGGTTATTTCTTCATGTATAATGATCAACTCGATACTCCCTAGCCCCCAACAGCCTTTTTTTTCATAACACTTTAACCAGAGTGACGGGAGAGCGGCATTTCAGAAAACGTGCTTATCTCGGCGAGAAAAAGCGATTTCGGCAATAAAATTTAAAACGCGTGTAAAACATAAACCAAACGATGAAATTGGTTATTTCTTCATGTATAATGATCAACTCGATACTCCCTAGCCCCCAACAGCCTTTTTTTTCATAACACTTTAACCAGAGTGACGGGAGAGCGGCATTTCAGAAAACGTGCTTATCTCGGCGAGAAAAAGCGATTTCGGCAATAAAATTTAAAACGCGTGTAAAACATAAACCAAACGATGAAATTGGTTATTTCTTCATGTATAATGATCAACTCGATACTTCCTAGCCCCCAACAGCCTTTTTTTTCATAACACTTTAACCAGAGTGACGGGAGAGCGGCATTTCAGAAAACGTGCTTATCTCGGCGAGAAAAAGCGATTTCGGCAATAAAATTTAAAACGCGTGTAAAACATAAACCAAACGATGAAATTGGTTATTTCTTCATGTATAATGATCAACTCGATACTCCCTAGCCCCCAACAGCCTTTTTTTTCATAACACTTTAACCAGAGTGACGGGGAGAGCGGCATTTCAGAAAACGTGCTTATCTCGGCGAGAAAAAGCGATTGCGGCAATAAAATTTAAAACGCGTGTAAAACATAAACCAAACGATGAAATTGGTTATTTCTTCATGTATAATGATCAACTCGATACTCCCTAGCCCCCAACAGCCTTTTTTTTCATAACACTTTAACCAGAGTGACGGGAGAGCGGCATTTCAGAAAACGTGCTTATCTCGGCGAGAAAAAGCGATTTCGGCAATAAAATTTAAAACGCGTGTAAAACATAAACCAAACGATGAAATTGGTTATTTCTTCATGTATAATGATCAACTCGATACTCCCTAGCCCCCAACAGCCTTTTTTTTCATAACACTTTAACCAGAGTGACGGGAGAGCGGCATTTCAGAAAACGTGCTTATCTCGGCGAGAAAAAGCGATTTCGGCAATAAAATTTAAAACGCGTGTAAAACATAAACCAAACGATGAAATTGGTTATTTCTTCATGTATAATGATCAACTCGATACTCCCTAGCCCCCAACAGCCTTTTTTTTCATAACACTTTAACCAGAGTGACGGGAGAGCGGCATTTCAGAAAACGTGCTTATCTCGGCGAGAAAAAGCGATTTCGGCAATAAAATTTAAAACGCGTGTAAAACATAAACCAAACGATGAAATTGGTTATTTCTTCATGTATAATGATCAACTCGATACTCCCTAGCCCCCAACAGCCTTTTTTTTCATAACACTTTAACCAGAGTGACGGGAGAGCGGCATTTCAGAAAACGTGCTTATCTCGGCGAGAAAAAGCGATTTCGGCAATAAAATTTAAAACGCGTGTAAAACATAAACCAAACGATGAAATTGGTTATTTCTTCATGTATAATGATCAACTCGATACTCCCTAGCCCCCAACAGCCTTTTTTTTCATAACACTTTAACCAGAGTGACGGGAGAGCGGCATTTCAGAAAACGTGCTTATCTCGGCGAGAAAAAGCGATTTCGGCAATAAAATTTAAAACGCGTGTAAAACATAAACCAAACGATGAAATTGGTTATTTCTTCATGTATAATGATCAACTCGATACTCCCTAGCCCCCAACAGCCTTTTTTTTCATAACACTTTAACCAGAGTGACGGGAGAGCGGCATTTCAGAAAACGTGCTTATCTCGGCGAGAAAAAGCGATTTCGGCAATAAAATTTAAAACGCGTGTAAAACATAAACCAAACGATGAAATTGGTTATTTCTTCATGTATAATGATCAACTCGATACTCCCTAGCCCCCAACAGCCTTTTTTTTCATAACACTTTAACCAGAGTGACGGGAGAGCGGCATTTCAGAAAACGTGCTTATCTCGGCGAGAAAAAGCGATTTCGGCAATAAAATTTAAAACGCGTGTAAAACATAAACCAAACGATGAAATTGGTTATTTCTTCATGTATAATGATCAACTCGATACTCCCTAGCCCCCAACAGCCTTTTTTTTCATAACACTTTAACCAGAGTGACGGGAGAGCGGCATTTCAGAAAACGTGCTTATCTCGGCGAGAAAAAGCGATTTCGGCAATAAAATTTAAAACGCGTGTAAAACATAAACCAAACGATGAAATTGGTTATTTCTTCATGTATAATGATCAACTCGATACTCCCTAGCCCCCAACAGCCTTTTTTTTCATAACACTTTAACCAGAGTGACGGGAGAGCGGCATTTCAGAAAACGTGCTTATCTCGGCGAGAAAAAGCGATTTCGGCAATAAAATTTAAAACGCGTGTAAAACATAAACCAAACGATGAAATTGGTTATTTCTTCATGTATAATGATCAACTCGATACTCCCTAGCCCCCAACAGCCTTTTTTTTCATAACACTTTAACCAGAGTGACGGGAGAGCGGCATTTCAGAAAACGTGCTTATCTCGGCGAGAAAAAGCGATTTCGGCAATAAAATTTAAAACGCGTGTAAAACATAAACCAAACGATGAAATTGGTTATTTCTTCATGTATAATGATCAACTCGATACTCCCTAGCCCCCAACAGCCTTTTTTTTCATAACACTTTAACCAGAGTGACGGGAGAGCGGCATTTCAGAAAACGTGCTTATCTCGGCGAGAAAAAGCGATTTCGGCAATAAAATTTAAAACGCGTGTAAAACATAAACCAAACGATGAAATTGGTTATTTCTTCATGTATAATGATCAACTCGATACTCCCTAGCCCCCAACAGCCTTTTTTTTCATAACACTTTAACCAGAGTGACGGGAGAGCGGCATTTCAGAAAACGTGCTTATCTCGGCGAGAAAAAGCGATTTCGGCAATAAAATTTAAAACGCGTGTAAAACATAAACCAAACGATGAAATTGGTTATTTCTTCATGTATAATGATCAACTCGATACTCCCTAGCCCCCAACAGCCTTTTTTTTCATAACACTTTAACCAGAGTGACGGGAGAGCGGCATTTCAGAAAACGTGCTTATCTCGGCGAGAAAAAGCGATTTCGGCAATAAAATTTAAAACGCGTGTAAAACATAAACCAAACGATGAAATTGGTTATTTCTTCATGTATAATGATCAACTCGATACTCCCTAGCCCCCAACAGCCTTTTTTTTCATAACACTTTAACCAGAGTGACGGGAGAGCGGCATTTCAGAAAACGTGCTTATCTCGGCGAGAAAAAGCGATTTCGGCAATAAAATTTAAAACGCGTGTAAAACATAAACCAAACGATGAAATTGGTTATTTCTTCATGTATAATGATCAACTCGATACTCCCTAGCCCCCAACAGCCTTTTTTTTCATAACACTTTAACCAGAGTGACGGGAGAGCGGCATTTCAGAAAACGTGCTTATCTCGGCGAGAAAAAGCGATTTCGGCAATAAAATTTAAAACGCGTGTAAAACATAAACCAAACGATGAAATTGGTTATTTCTTCATGTATAATGATCAACTCGATACTCCCTAGCCCCCAACAGCCTTTTTTTTCATAACACTTTAACCAGAGTGACGGGAGAGCGGCATTTCAGAAAACGTGCTTATCTCGGCGAGAAAAAGCGATTTCGGCAATAAAATTTAAAACGCGTGTAAAACATAAACCAAACGATGAAATTGGTTATTTCTTCATGTATAATGATCAACTCGATACTCCCTAGCCCCCAACAGCCTTTTTTTTCATAACACTTTAACCAGAGTGACGGGAGAGCGGCATTTCAGAAAACGTGCTTATCTCGGCGAGAAAAAGCGATTTCGGCAATAAAATTTAAAACGCGTGTAAAACATAAACCAAACGATGAAATTGGTTATTTCTTCATGTATAATGATCAACTCGATACTCCCTAGCCCCCAACAGCCTTTTTTTTCATAACACTTTAACCAGAGTGACGGGAGAGCGGCATTTCAGAAAACGTGCTTATCTCGGCGAGAAAAAGCGATTTCGGCAATAAAATTTAAAACGCGTGTAAAACATAAACCAAACGATGAAATTGGTTATTTCTTCATGTATAATGATCAACTCGATACTCCCTAGCCCCCAACAGCCTTTTTTTTCATAACACTTTAACCAGAGTGACGGGAGAGCGGCATTTCAGAAAACGTGCTTATCTCGGCGAGAAAAAGCGATTTCGGCAATAAAATTTAAAACGCGTGTAAAACATAAACCATACGATGAAATTGGTTATTTCTTCATGTATAATGATCAACTCGATACTCCCTAGCCCCCAACAGCCTTTTTTTTCATAACACTTTAACCAGAGTGACGGGAGAGCGGCATTTCAGAAAACGTGCTTATCTCGGCGAGAAAAAGCGATTTCGGCAATAAAATTTAAAACGCGTGTAAAACATAAACCAAACGATGAAATTGGTTATTTCTTCATGTATAATGTTCAACTCGATACTCCCTAGCCCCCAACAGCCTTTTTTTTCATAACACTTTAACCAGAGTGACGGGAGAGCGGCATTTCAGAAAACGTGCTTATCTCGGCGAGAAAAAGCGATTTCGGCAATAAAATTTAAAACGCGTGTAAAACATAAACCAAACGATGAAATTGGTTATTTCTTCATGTATAATGTTCAACTCGATACTCCCTAGCCCCCAACAGCCTTTTTTTTCATAACACTTTAACCAGAGTGACGGGAGAGCGGCATTTCAGAAAACGTGCTTATCTCGGCGAGAAAAAGCGATTTCGGCAATAAAATTTAAAACGCGTGTAAAACATAAACCAAACGATGAAATTGGTTATTTCTTCATGTATAATGATCAACTCGATACTCCCTAGCCCCCAACAGCCTTTTTTTTCATAACACTTTAACCAGAGTGACGGGAGAGCGGCATTTCAGAAAACGTGCTTATCTCGGCGAGAAAAAGCGATTTCGGCAATAAAATTTAAAACGCGTGTAAAACATAAACCAAACGATGAAATTGGTTATTTCTTCATGTATAATGATCAACTCGATACTCCCTAGCCCCCAACAGCCTTTTTTTTTCATAACACTTTAACCAGAGTGACGGAAGAGCGGCATTTCAGAAAACGTGCTTATCTCGGCGAGAAAAAGCGATTTCGGCAATAAAATTTAAATCGCGTGTAAAACATAAACCAAACGATGAAATTGGTTATTTCTTCATGTATAATGATCAACTCGATACTCCCTAGCCCCCAACAGCCTTTTTTTTCATAACACTTTAACCAGAGTGACGGGAGAGCGGCATTTCAGAAAACGTGCTTATCTCGGCGAGAAAAAGCGATTTCGGCAATAAAATTTAAAACGCGTGTAAAACATAAACCAAACGATGAAATTGGTTATTTCTTCATGTATAATGATCAACTCGATACTCCCTAGCCCCCAACAGCCTTTTTTTTTCATAACACTTTAACCAGAGTGACGGGAGAGCGGCATTTCAGAAAACGTGCTTATCTCGGCGAGAAAAAGCGATTTCGGCAATAAAATTTAAAACGCGTGTAAAACATAAACCAAACGATGAAATTGGTTATTTCTTCATGTATAATGATCAACTCGATACTCCCTAGCCCCCAACAGCCTTTTTTTTCATAACACTTTAACCAGAGTGACGGGAGAGCGGCATTTCAGAAAACGTGCTTATCTCGGCGAGAAAAAGCGATTTCGGCAATAAAATTTAAAACGCGTGTAAAACATAAACCAAACGATGAAATTGGTTATTTCTTCATGTATAATGATCAACTCGATACTCCCTAGCCCCCAACAGCCTTTTTTTTCATAACACTTTAACCAGAGTGACGGGAGAGCGGCATTTCAGAAAACGTGCTTATCTCGGCGAGAAAAAGCGATTTCGGCAATAAAATTTAAAACGCGTGTAAAACATAAACCAAACGATGAAATTGGTTATTTCTTCATGTATAATGATCAACTCGATACTCCCTAGCCCCCAACAGCCTTTTTTTTCATAACACTTTAACCAGAGTGACGGGAGAGCGGCATTTCAGAAAACGTGCTTATCTCGGCGAGAAAAAGCGATTTCGGCAATAAAATTTAAAACGCGTGTAAAACATAAACCAAACGATGAAATTGGTTATTTCTTCATGTATAATGATCAACTCGATACTCCCTAGCCCCCAACAGCCTTTTTTTTCATAACACTTTAACCAGAGTGACGGGGAGAGCGGCATTTCAGAAAACGTGCTTATCTCGGCGAGAAAAAGCGATTTCGGCAATAAAATTTAAAACGCGTGTAAAACATAAACCAAACGAAGAAATTGGTTATTTCTTCATGTATAATGATCAACTCGATACTCCCTAGCCCCCAACAGCCTTTTTTTTCATAACACTTTAACCAGAGTGACGGGAGAGCGGCATTTCAGAAAACGTGCTTATCTCGGCGAGAAAAAGCGATTTCGGCAATAAAATTTAAAACGCGTGTAAAACATAAACCAAACGATGAAATTGGTTATTTCTTCATGTATAATGTTCAACTCGATACTCCCTAGCCCCCAACAGCCTTTTTTTCATAACACTTTAACCAGAGTGACGGGAGAGCGGCATTTCAGAAAACGTGCTTATCTCGGCGAGAAAAAGCGATTTCGGCAATAAAATTTAAAACGCGTGTAAAACATAAACCAAACGATGAAATTGGTTATTTCTTCATGTATAATGATCAACTCGATACTCCCTAGCCCCCAACAGCCTTTTTTTTCATAACACTTTAACCAGAGTGACGGGAGAGCGGCATTTCAGAAAACGTGCTTATCTCGGCGAGAAAAAGCGATTTCGGCAATAAAATTTAAAACGCGTGTAAAACATAAACCAAACGATGAAATTGGTTATTTCTTCATGTATAATGATCAACTCGATACTCCCTAGCCCCCAACAGCCTTTTTTTTCATAACACTTTAACCAGAGTGACGGGAGAGCGGCATTTCAGAAAACGTGCTTATCTCGGCGAGAAAAAGCGATTTCGGCAATAAAATTTAAAACGCGTGTAAAACATAAACCAAACGATGAAATTGGTTATTTCTTCATGTATAATGATCAACTCGATACTCCCTAGCCCCCAACAGCCTTTTTTTTATAACACTTTAACCAGAGTGACGGGAGAGCGGCATTTCAGAAAACGTGCTTATCTCGGCGAGAAAAAGCGATTTCGGCAATAAAATTTAAAACGCGTGTAAAACATAAACCAAACGATGAAATTGGTTATTTCTTCATGTATAATGATCAACTCGATACTCCCTAGCCCCCAAAAGCCTTTTTTTTTCATAACACTTTAACCAGAGTGACGGGAGAGCGGCATTTCAGAAAACGTGCTTATCTCGGCGAGAAAAAGCGATTTCGGCAATAAAATTTAAAACGCGTGTAAAACATAAACCAAACGATGAAATTGGTTATTTCTTCATGTATAATGATCAACTCGATACTCCCTAGCCCCCAACAGCCTTTTTTTTCATAACACTTTAACCAGAGTGACGGGAGAGCGGCATTTCAGAAAACGTGCTTATCTCGGCGAGAAAAAGCGATTTCGGCAATAAAATTTAAAACGCGTGTAAAACATAAACCAAACGATGAAATTGGTTATTTCTTCATGTATAATGATCAACTCGATACTCCCTAGCCCCCAACAGCCTTTTTTTTCATAACACTTTAACCAGAGTGACGGGAGAGCGGCATTTCAGAAAACGTGCTTATCTCGGCGAGAAAAAGCGATTTCGGCAATAAAATTTAAAACGCGTGTAAAACATAAACCAAACGATGAAATTGGTTATTTCTTCATGTATAATGATCAACTCGATACTCCCTAGCCCCCAACAGCCTTTTTTTTCATAACACTTTAACCAGAGTGACGGGAGAGCGGCATTTCAGAAAACGTGCTTATCTCGGCGAGAAAAAGCGATTTCGGCAATAAAATTTAAAACGCGTGTAAAACATAAACCAAACGATGAAATTGGTTATTTCTTCATGTATAATGATCAACTCGATACTCCTTAGCCCCCAACAGCCTTTTTTTTCATAACACTTTAACCAGAGTGACGGGAGAGCGGCATTTCAGAAAACGTGCTTATCTCGGCGAGAAAAAGCGATTTTGGCAATAAAATTTAAAACGCGTGTAAAACATAAACCAAACGATGAAATTGGTTATTTCTTCATGTATAATGATCAACTCGATACTCCCTAGCCCCCAACAGCCTTTTTTTTCATAACACTTTAACCAGAGTGACGGGAGAGCGGCATTTCAGAAAACGTGCTTATCTCGGCGAGAAAAAGCGATTTCGGCAATAAAATTTAAAACGCGTGTAAAACATAAACCAAACGATGAAATTGGTTATTTCTTCATGTATAATGATCAACTCGATACTCCCTAGCCCCCAACAGCCTTTTTTTTCATAACACTTTAACCAGAGTGACGGGAGAGCGGCATTTCAGAAAACGTGCTTATCTCGGCGAGAAAAAGCGATTTCGGCAATAAAATTTAAAACGCGTGTAAAACATAAACCAAACGATGAAATCGGTTATTTCTTCATGTATAATGATCAACTCGATACTCCCTAGCCCCCAACAGCCTTTTTTTTCATAACACTTTAACCAGAGTGACGGGAGAGCGGCATTTCAGAAAACGTGCTTATCTCGGCGAGAAAAAGCGATTTCGGCAATAAAATTTAAAACGCGTGTAAAACATAAACCAAACGATGAAATTGGTTATTTCTTCATGTATAATGATCAACTCGATACTCCCTAGCCCCCAACAGCCTTTTTTTTCATAACACTTTAACCAGAGTGACGGGAGAGCGGCATTTCAGAAAACGTGCTTATCTCGGCGAGAAAAAGCGATTTCGGCAATAAAATTTAAAACGCGTGTAAAACATAAACCAAACGATGAAATTGGTTATTTCTTCATGTATAATGATCAACTCGATACTCCCTAGCCCCCAACATCCTTTTTTTTCATAACACTTTAACCAGAGTGACGGGAGAGCGGCATTTCAGAAAACGTGCTTATCTCGGCGAGAAAAAGCGATTTCGGCAATAAAATTTAAAACGCGTGTAAAACATAAACCAAACGATGAAATTGGTTATTTCTTCATGTATAATGATCAACTCGATACTCCCTAGCCCCCAACAGCCTTTTTTTTCATAACACTTTAACCAGAGTGACGGGAGAGCGGCATTTCAGAAAACGTGCTTATCTCGGCGAGAAAAAGCGATTTCGGCAATAAAATTTAAAACGCGTGTAAAACATAAACCAAACGATGAAATTGGTTATTTCTTCATGTATAATGATCAACTCGATACTCCCTAGCCCCCAACAGCCTTTTTTTCATAACACTTTAACCAGAGTGACGGGAGAGCGGCATTTCAGAAAACGTGCTTATCTCGGCGAGAAAAAGCGATTTCGGCAATAAAATTTAAAACGCGTGTAAAACATAAACCAAACGATGAAATTGGTTAGTTCTTCATGTATAATGTTCAACTCGATACTCCCTAGCCCCCAATAGCCTTTTTTTTCATAACACTTTAACCAGAGTGACGGGAGAGCGGCATTTCAGAAAACGTGCTTATCTCGGTGAGAAAAAGCGATTTTGGCAATAACATTTAAAACGCGTGTAAAACATAAACCAAACGATGAAATTGGATATTTCTTCATGTATAATGATCAACTCGATACTCCCTAGCCCCCAACAGCCTTTTTTTTCATAACACTTTAACCAGAGTGACGGGAGAGCGGCATTTCAGAAAACGTGCTTATCTCGGCGAGAAAAAGCGATTTCGGCAATAAAATTTAAAACGCGTGTAAAACATAAACCAAACGATGAAATTGGTTATTTCTTCATGTATAATGATCAACTCGATACTCCCTAGCCCCCAACAGCCTTTTTTTTCATAACACTTTAACCAGAGTGACGGGAGAGCGGCATTTCAGAAAACGTGCTTATCTCGGCGAGAAAAAGCGATTTCGGCAATAAAATTTAAAACGCGTGTAAAACATAAACCAAACGATGAAATTGGTTATTTCTTCATGTATAATGATCAACTCGATACTCCCTAGCCCCCAACAGCCTTTTTTTTCATAACACTTTAACCAGAGTGACGGGAGAGCGGCATTTCAGAAAACGTGCTTATCTCGGCGAGAAAAAGCGATTTCGGCAATAAAATTTAAAACGCGTGTAAAACATAAACCAAACGATGAAATTGGTTATTTCTTCATGTATAATGATCAACTCGATACTCCCTAGCCCCCAACAGCCTTTTTTTTCATAACACTTTAACCAGAGTGACGGGAGAGCGGCATTTCAGAAAACGTGCTTATCTCGGCGAGAAAAAGCGATTTCGGCAATAAAATTTAAAACGCGTGTAAAACATAAACCAAACGATGAAATTGGTTATTTCTTCAAGTATAATGATCAACTCGATACTCCCTAGCCCCCAACAGCCTTTTTTTTCATAACACTTTAACCAGAGTGACGGGAGAGCGGCATTTCAGAAAACGTGCTTATCTCGGCGAGAAAAAGCGATTTCGGCAATAAAATTTAAAACGCGTGTAAAACATAAACCAAACGATGAAATTGGTTATTTCTTCATGTATAATGATCAACTCGATACTCCCTAGCCCCCAACAGCCTTTTTTTTCATAACACTTCAACCAGAGTGACGGGAGAGCGGCATTTCAGAAAACGTGCTTATCTCGGCGAGAAAAAGCGATTTCGGCAATAAAATTTAAAACGCGTGTAAAACATAAACCAAACGATGAAATTGGTTATTTCTTCATGTATAATGATCAACTCGATACTCCCTAGCCCCCAACAGCCTTTTTTTTCATAACACTTTAACCAGAGTGACGGGAGAGCGGCATTTCAGAAAACGTGCTTATCTCGGCGAGAAAAAGCGATTTCGGCAATAAAATTTAAAACGCGTGTAAAACATAAACCAAACGATGAAATTGGTTATTTCTTCATGTATAATGATCAACTCGAGTCGAGCTCCAGGGAGAGAGGCTGATTTTTCGCTTTTTGAGGCCGACCGACGAACCGGCGCGGGGCGGACTCAAAAGCCCGCAGAGCCGTAGGCACTTAGAAAAGTTTCGCCTTTGGCTGTGAGCTCCAGGGGAGAGGCTGGTTTTGCGTTATTTTAGGCCGGCTGGAGAACCGGCGCGGGTCGGACGCACAATCCCCGCAGAGCCGTGGGCACTTGGAAAATTTTTGCCAAGTTGGCTCTGAGCGCCTGGTACCTAATATGGAAGTATAGAGGCCGACTTTCGGGCAAGATCACGCCGCGTTAGGCTTCCAGGACCCCGGCTAAGCAATTTTACCGGGCCGCCCGGTTCTTTTTTTAAACCAGCCCGGTTCTTTTTACACTTCCAGCTGGAGCTCAGCAGCGGCTTTTTGCGCAAGATCACGCCGGGTTAGGCTTCCAGGACCTCGGCTAAGCAATTCTACCGGGCCGCCCGGTTCTTTTTTTGAACCAGCCCGGTTCTTTTTACACTTCCAGCTGGAGCTCACGAGCGGCTTTTTGGACAAGATCACGCCGTGTTAGGCTTCCAGAGCCCCGGCTAAGCAATTTTACCGGCCCGCCCGGTTCTTTTTTTTAACCAGCCCGGTTCTTTTTACACTTCCAGCTGGAGCTCAGCAGCGGGTTTTTGGACAAGATCACGCCGTGTTAGGCTTCCAGAGCCCCGGCTAAGCAATTTTACAGGGTCGCCCGGTTCTTTTTTTTAACCAGCCCGGTTTTTTTTACACTTCCAGCTGGAGCTCAGCAGCGGCTTTTTGCACAGTATCACGCCGGGTTAGGCTTCCAGAGCCCCGGCTAAGCAATTTTACCGGGCCGCCCGGTTCCTTTTTTTAACCAGCCCGGTTCTTTTTACACTTCCAGCTGGAGCTCAGCAGCGGCTTTTTGGACAAGATCACGCCGTGTTAGGCTTCCAGAGCCCCGGCTAAGCAATTTTACCGGGTCGCCCGGTTCTTTTTTTAACCAGCCCGGTTCTTTTTACACTTCCAGCTGGAGCTCAGCATCGTGTAAAACATAAACCAAACGATGAAATTGGTTATTTCTTCATGTATAATGATCAACTCGATACTCCCTAGCCCCCAACAGCCTTTTTTTTTCATAACACTTTAACCAGAGTGACGGGAGAGCGGCATTTCAGAAAACGTGCTTATCTCGGCGAGAAAAAGCGATTTCGGCAATAAAATTTAAAACGCGTGTAAAACATAAACCAAACGATGAAATTGGTTATTTCTTCATGTATAATGATCAACTCGATACTCCCTAGCCCCCAACAGCCTTTTTTTCATAACACTTTAACCAGAGTGACGGGAGAGCGGCATTTCAGAAAACGTGCTTATCTCGGCGAGAAAAAGCGATTTCGGCAATAAAATTTAAAACGCGTGTAAAACATAAACCAAACGATGAAATTGGTTATTTCTTCATGTATAATGATCAACTCGATACTCCCTAGCCCCCAACAGCCTTTTTTTTCATAACACTTTAACCAGAGTGACGGGAGAGCGGCATTTCAGAAAACGTGCTTATCTCGGCGAGAAAAAGCGATTTCGGCAATAAAATTTAAAACGCGTGTAAAACATAAACCAAACGATGAAATTGGTTATTTCTTCATGTATAATGATCAACTCGATACTCCCTAGCCCCCAACAGCCTTTTTTTTCATAACACTTTAACCAGAGTGACGGGAGAGCGGCATTTCAGAAAACGTGCTTATCTCGGCGAGAAAAAGCGATTTCGGCAATAAAATTTAAAACGCGTGTAAAACATAAACCAAACGATGAAATTGGTTATTTCTTCATGTATAATGATCAACTCGATACTCCCTAGCCCCCAACAGCCTTTTTTTTCATAACACTTTAACCAGAGTGACGGGAGAGCGGCATTTCAGAAAACGTGCTTATCTCGGCGAGAAAAAGCGATTTCGGCAATAAAATTTAAAACGCGTGTAAAACATAAACCAAACGATGAAATTGGTTATTTCTTCATGTATAATGATCAACTCGATACTCCCTAGCCCCCAACAGCCTTTTTTTTCATAACACTTTAACCAGAGTGACGGGAGAGCGGCATTTCAGAAAACGTGCTTATCTCGGCGAGAAAAAGCGATTTCGGCAATAAAATTTAAAACGCGTGTAAAACATAAACCAAACGATGAAATTGGTTATTTCTTCATGTATAATGATCAACTCGATACTCCCTAGCCCCCAACAGCCTTTTTTTTCATAACACTTTAACCAGAGTGACGGGAGAGCGGCATTTCAGAAAACGTGCTTATCTCGGCGAGAAAAAGCGATTTCGGCAATAAAATTTAAAACGCGTGTAAAACATAAACCAAACGATGAAATTGGTTATTTCTTCATGTATAATGATCAACTCGATACTCCCTAGCCCCCAACAGCCTTTTTTTTCATAACACTTTAACCAGAGTGACGGGAGAGCGGCATTTCAGAAAACGTGCTTATCTCGGCGAGAAAAAGCGATTTCGGCAATAAAATTTAAAACGCGTGTAAAACATAAACCAAACGATGAAATTGGTTATTTCTTCATGTATAATGATCAACTCGATACTCCCTAGCCCCCAACAGCCTTTTTTTTCATAACACTTTAACCAGAGTGACGGGAGAGCGGCATTTCAGAAAACGTGCTTATCTCGGCGAGAAAAAGCGATTTCGGCAATAAAATTTAAAACGCGTGTAAAACATAAACCAAACGATGAAATTGGTTATTTCTTCATGTATAATGATCAACTCGATACTCCCTAGCCCCCAACAGCCTTTTTTTTCATAACACTTTAACCAGAGTGACGGGAGAGCGGCATTTCAGAAAACGTGCTTATCTCGGCGAGAAAAAGCGATTTCGGCAATAAAATTTAAAACGCGTGTAAAACATAAACCAAACGATGAAATTGGTTATTTCTTCATGTATAATGATCAACTCGATACTCCCTAGCCCCCAACAGCCTTTTTTTTCATAACACTTTAACCAGAGTGACGGGAGAGCGGCATTTCAGAAAACGTGCTTATCTCGGCGAGAAAAAGCGATTTCGGCAATAAAATTTAAAACGCGTGTAAAACATAAACCAAACGATGAAATTGGTTATTTCTTCATGTATAATGATCAACTCGATACTCCCTAGCCCCCAACAGCCTTTTTTTTCATAACACTTTAACCAGAGTGACGGGAGAGCGGCATTTCAGAAAACGTGCTTATCTCGGCGAGAAAAAGCGATTTCGGCAATAAAATTTAAAACGCGTGTAAAACATAAACCAAACGATGAAATTGGTTATTTCTTCATGTATAATGATCAACTCGATACTCCCTAGCCCCCAACAGCCTTTTTTTTCATAACACTTTAACCAGAGTGACGGGAGAGCGGCATTTCAGAAAACGTGCTTATCTCGGCGAGAAAAAGCGATTTCGGCAATAAAATTTAAAACGCGTGTAAAACATAAACCAAACGATGAAATTGGTTATTTCTTCATGTATAATGATCAACTCGATACTCCCTAGCCCCCAACAGCCTTTTTTTTCATAACACTTTAACCAGAGTGACGGGAGAGCGGCATTTCAGAAAACGTGCTTATCTCGGCGAGAAAAAGCGATTTCGGCAATAAAATTTAAAACGCGTGTAAAACATAAACCAAACGATGAAATTGGTTATTTCTTCATGTATAATGATCAACTCGATACTCCCTAGCCCCCAACAGCCTTTTTTTTCATAACACTTTAACCAGAGTGACGGGAGAGCGGCATTTCAGAAAACGTGCTTATCTCGGCGAGAAAAAGCGATTTCGGCAATAAAATTTAAAACGCGTGTAAAACATAAACCAAACGATGAAATTGGTTATTTCTTCATGTATAATGATCAACTCGATACTCCCTAGCCCCCAACAGCCTTTTTTTTCATAACACTTTAACCAGAGTGACGGGAGAGCGGCATTTCAGAAAACGTGCTTATCTCGGCGAGAAAAAGCGATTTCGGCAATAAAATTTAAAACGCGTGTAAAACATAAACCAAACGATGAAATTGGTTATTTCTTCATGTATAATGATCAACTCGATACTCCCTAGCCCCCAACAGCCTTTTTTTTCATAACACTTTAACCAGAGTGACGGGAGAGCGGCATTTCAGAAAACGTGCTTATCTCGGCGAGAAAAAGCGATTTCGGCAATAAAATTTAAAACGCGTGTAAAACATAAACCAAACGATGAAATTGGTTATTTCTTCATGTATAATGATCAACTCGATACTCCCTAGCCCCCAACAGCCTTTTTTTTCATAACACTTTAACCAGAGTGACGGGAGAGCGGCATTTCAGAAAACGTGCTTATCTCGGCGAGAAAAAGCGATTTCGGCAATAAAATTTAAAACGCGTGTAAAACATAAACCAAACGATGAAATTGGTTATTTCTTCATGTATAATGATCAACTCGATACTCCCTAGCCCCCAACAGCCTTTTTTTTCATAACACTTTAACCAGAGTGACGGGAGAGCGGCATTTCAGAAAACGTGCTTATCTCGGCGAGAAAAAGCGATTTCGGCAATAAAATTTAAAACGCGTGTAAAACATAAACCAAACGATGAAATTGGTTATTTCTTCATGTATAATGATCAACTCGATACTCCCTAGCCCCCAACAGCCTTTTTTTTCATAACACTTTAACCAGAGTGACGGGAGAGCGGCATTTCAGAAAACGTGCTTATCTCGGCGAGAAAAAGCGATTTCGGCAATAAAATTTAAAACGCGTGTAAAACATAAACCAAACGATGAAATTGGTTATTTCTTCATGTATAATGATCAACTCGATACTCCCTAGCCCCCAACAGCCTTTTTTTTCATAACACTTTAACCAGAGTGTCGGGAGAGCGGCATTTCAGAAAACGTGCTTATCTCGGCGAGAAAAAGCGATTTCGGCAATAAAATTTAAAACGCGTGTAAAACATAAACCAAACGATGAAATTGGTTATTTCTTCATGTATAATGATCAACTCGATACTCCCTAGCCCCCAACAGCCTTTTTTTTCATAACACTTTAACCAGAGTGACGGGAGAGCGGCATTTCAGAAAACGTGCTTATCTCGGCGAGAAAAAGCGATTTCGGCAATAAAATTTAAAACGCGTGTAAAACATAAACCAAACGATGAAATTGGTTATTTCTTCATGTATAATGATCAACTCGATACTCCCTAGCCCCCAACAGCCTTTTTTTTCATAACACTTTAACCAGAGTGACGGGAGAGCGGCATTTCAGAAAACGTGCTTATCTCGGCGAGAAAAAGCGATTTCGGCAATAAAATTTAAAACGCGTGTAAAACATAAACCAAACGATGAAATTGGTTATTTCTTCATGTATAATGATCAACTCGATACTCCCTAGCCCCCAACAGCCTTTTTTTTCATAACACTTTAACCAGAGTGACGGGAGAGCGGCATTTCAGAAAACGTGCTTATCTCGGCGAGAAAAAGCGATTTCGGCAATAAAATTTAAAACGCGTGTAAAACATAAACCAAACGATGAAATTGGTTATTTCTTCATGTATAATGATCAACTCGATACTCCCTAGCCCCCAACAGCCTTTTTTTTCATAACACTTTAACCAGAGTGACGGGAGAGCGGCATTTCAGAAAACGTGCTTATCTCGGCGAGAAAAAGCGATTTCGGCAATAAAATTTAAAACGCGTGTAAAACATAAACCAAACGATGAAATTGGTTATTTCTTCATGTATAATGATCAACTCGATACTCCCTAGCCCCCAACAGCCTTTTTTTTCATAACACTTTAACCAGAGTGACGGGAGAGCGGCATTTCAGAAAACGTGCTTATCTCGGCGAGAAAAAGCGATTTCGGCAATAAAATTTAAAACGCGTGTAAAACATAAACCAAACGATGAAATTGGTTATTTCTTCATGTATAATGATCAACTCGATACTCCCTAGCCCCCAACAGCCTTTTTTTTCATAACACTTTAACCAGAGTGACGGGAGAGCGGCATTTCAGAAAACGTGCTTATCTCGGCGAGAAAAAGCGATTTCGGCAATAAAATTTAAAACGCGTGTAAAACATAAACCAAACGATGAAATTGGTTATTTCTTCATGTATAATGATCAACTCGATACTCCCTAGCCCCCAACAGCCTTTTTTTTCATAACACTTTAACCAGAGTGACGGGAGAGCGGCATTTCAGAAAACGTGCTTATCTCGGCGAGAAAAAGCGATTTCGGCAATAAAATTTAAAACGCGTGTAAAACATAAACCAAACGATGAAATTGGTTATTTCTTCATGTATAATGATCAACTCGATACTCCCTAGCCCCCAACAGCCTTTTTTTTCATAACACTTTAACCAGAGTGACGGGAGAGCGGCATTTCAGAAAACGTGCTTATCTCGGCGAGAAAAAGCGATTTCGGCAATAAAATTTAAAACGCGTGTAAAACATAAACCAAACGATGAAATTGGTTATTTCTTCATGTATAATGATCAACTCGATACTCCCTAGCCCCCAACAGCCTTTTTTTTCATAACACTTTAACCAGAGTGACGGGAGAGCGGCATTTCAGAAAACGTGCTTATCTCGGCGAGAAAAAGCGATTTCGGCAATAAAATTTAAAACGCGTGTAAAACATAAACCAAACGATGAAATTGGTTATTTCTTCATGTATAATGATCAACTCGATACTCCCTAGCCCCCAACAGCCTTTTTTTTCATAACACTTTAACCAGAGTGACGGGAGAGCGGCATTTCAGAAAACGTGCTTATCTCGGCGAGAAAAAGCGATTTCGGCAATAAAATTTAAAACGCGTGTAAAACATAAACCAAACGATGAAATTGGTTATTTCTTCATGTATAATGATCAACTCGATACTCCCTAGCCCCCAACAGCCTTTTTTTTCATAACACTTTAACCAGAGTGACGGGAGAGCGGCATTTCAGAAAACGTGCTTATCTCGGCGAGAAAAAGCGATTTCGGCAATAAAATTTAAAACGCGTGTAAAACATAAACCAAACGATGAAATTGGTTATTTCTTCATGTATAATGATCAACTCGATACTCCCTAGCCCCCAACAGCCTTTTTTTTCATAACACTTTAACCAGAGTGACGGGAGAGCGGCATTTCAGAAAACGTGCTTATCTCGGCGAGAAAAAGCGATTTCGGCAATAAAATTTAAAACGCGTGTAAAACATAAACCAAACGATGAAATTGGTTATTTCTTCATGTATAATGATCAACTCGATACTCCCTAGCCCCCAACAGCCTTTTTTTTCATAACACTTTAACCAGAGTGACGGGAGAGCGGCATTTCAGAAAACGTGCTTATCTCGGCGAGAAAAAGCGATTTCGGCAATAAAATTTAAAACGCGTGTAAAACATAAACCAAACGATGAAATTGGTTATTTCTTCATGTATAATGATCAACTCGATACTCCCTAGCCCCCAACAGCCTTTTTTTTCATAACACTTTAACCAGAGTGACGGGAGAGCGGCATTTCAGAAAACGTGCTTATCTCGGCGAGAAAAAGCGATTTCGGCAATAAAATTTAAAACGCGTGTAAAACATAAACCAAACGATGAAATTGGTTATTTCTTCATGTATAATGATCAACTCGATACTCCCTAGCCCCCAACAGCCTTTTTTTTCATAACACTTTAACCAGAGTGACGGGAGAGCGGCATTTCAGAAAACGTGCTTATCTCGGCGAGAAAAAGCGATTTCGGCAATAAAATTTAAAACGCGTGTAAAACATAAACCAAACGATGAAATTGGTTATTTCTTCATGTATAATGATCAACTCGATACTCCCTAGCCCCCAACAGCCTTTTTTTTCATAACACTTTAACCAGAGTGACGGGAGAGCGGCATTTCAGAAAACGTGCTTATCTCGGCGAGAAAAAGCGATTTCGGCAATAAAATTTAAAACGCGTGTAAAACATAAACCAAACGATGAAATTGGTTATTTCTTCATGTATAATGATCAACTCGATACTCCCTAGCCCCCAACAGCCTTTTTTTTCATAACACTTTAACCAGAGTGACGGGAGAGCGGCATTTCAGAAAACGTGCTTATCTCGGCGAGAAAAAGCGATTTCGGCAATAAAATTTAAAACGCGTGTAAAACATAAACCAAACGATGAAATTGGTTATTTCTTCATGTATAATGATCAACTCGATACTCCCTAGCCCCCAACAGCCTTTTTTTTCATAACACTTTAACCAGAGTGACGGGAGAGCGGCATTTCAGAAAACGTGCTTATCTCGGCGAGAAAAAGCGATTTCGGCAATAAAATTTAAAACGCGTGTAAAACATAAACCAAACGATGAAATTGGTTATTTCTTCATGTATAATGATCAACTCGATACTCCCTAGCCCCCAACAGCCTTTTTTTTCATAACACTTTAACCAGAGTGACGGGAGAGCGGCATTTCAGAAAACGTGCTTATCTCGGCGAGAAAAAGCGATTTCGGCAATAAAATTTAAAACGCGTGTAAAACATAAACCAAACGATGAAATTGGTTATTTCTTCATGTATAATGATCAACTCGATACTCCCTAGCCCCCAACAGCCTTTTTTTTCATAACACTTTAACCAGAGTGACGGGAGAGCGGCATTTCAGAAAACGTGCTTATCTCGGCGAGAAAAAGCGATTTCGGCAATAAAATTTAAAACGCGTGTAAAACATAAACCAAACGATGAAATTGGTTATTTCTTCATGTATAATGATCAACTCGATACTCCCTAGCCCCCAACAGCCTTTTTTTTCATAACACTTTAACCAGAGTGACGGGAGAGCGGCATTTCAGAAAACGTGCTTATCTCGGCGAGAAAAAGCGATTTCGGCAATAAAATTTAAAACGCGTGTAAAACATAAACCAAACGATGAAATTGGTTATTTCTTCATGTATAATGATCAACTCGATACTCCCTAGCCTCCAACAGCCTTTTTTTTCATAACACTTTAACCAGAGTGACGGGAGAGCGGCATTTCAGAAAACGTGCTTATCTCGGCGAGAAAAAGCGATTTCGGCAATAAAATTTAAAACGCGTGTAAAACATAAACCAAACGATGAAATTGGTTATTTCTTCATGTATAATGATCAACTCGATACTCCCTAGCCCCCAACAGCCTTTTTTTTCATAACACTTTAACCAGAGTGACGGGAGAGCGGCATTTCAGAAAACGTGCTTATCTCGGCGAGAAAAAGCGATTTCGGCAATAAAATTTAAAACGCGTGTAAAACATAAACCAAACGATGAAATTGGTTATTTCTTCATGTATAATGATCAACTCGATACTCCCTAGCCCCCAACAGCCTTTTTTTTCATAACACTTTAACCAGAGTGACGGGAGAGCGGCATTTCAGAAAACGTGCTTATCTCGGCGAGAAAAAGCGATTTCGGCAATAAAATTTAAAACGCGTGTAAAACATAAACCAAACGATGAAATTGGTTATTTCTTCATGTATAATGATCAACTCGATACTCCCTAGCCCCCAACAGCCTTTTTTTTCATAACACTTTAACCAGAGTGACGGGAGAGCGGCATTTCAGAAAACGTGCTTATCTCGGCGAGAAAAAGCGATTTCGGCAATAAAATTTAAAACGCGTGTAAAACATAAACCAAACGATGAAATTGGTTATTTCTTCATGTATAATGATCAACTCGATACTCCCTAGCCTCCAACAGCCTTTTTTTTCACAACACTTTAACCAGAGTGACGGGAGAGCGGCATTTCAGAAAACGTGCTTATCTCGGCGAGAAAAAGCGATTTCGGCAATAAAATTTAAAACGCGTGTAAAACATAAACCAAACGATGAAATTGGTTATTTCTTCATGTATAATGATCAACTCGATACTCCCTAGCCCCCAACAGCCTTTTTTTTCATAACACTTTAACCAGAGTGACGGGAGAGCGGCATTTCAGAAAACGTGCTTATCTCGGCGAGAAAAAGCGATTTCGGCAATAAAATTTAAAACGCGTGTAAAACATAAACCAAACGATGAAATTGGTTATTTCTTCATGTATAATGATCAACTCGATACTCCCTAGCCCCCAACAGCCTTTTTTTTCATAACACTTTAACCAGAGTGACGGGAGAGCGGCATTTCAGAAAACGTGCTTATCTCGGCGAGAAAAAGCGATTTCGGCAATAAAATTTAAAACGCGTGTAAAACATAAACCAAACGATGAAATTGGTTATTTCTTCATGTATAATGATCAACTCGATACTCCCTAGCCCCCAACAGCCTTTTTTTTCATAACACTTTAACCAGAGTGACGGGAGAGCGGCATTTCAGAAAACGTGCTTATCTCGGCGAGAAAAAGCGATTTCGGCAATAAAATTTAAAACGCGTGTAAAACATAAACCAAACGATGAAATTGGTTATTTCTTCATGTATAATGATCAACTCGATACTCCCTAGCCCCCAACAGCCTTTTTTTTCATAACACTTTAACCAGAGTGACGGGAGAGCGGCATTTCAGAAAACGTGCTTATCTCGGCGAGAAAAAGCGATTTCGGCAATAAAATTTAAAACGCGTGTAAAACATAAACCAAACGATGAAATTGGTTATTTCTTCATGTATAATGATCAACTCGATACTCCCTAGCCCCCAACAGCCTTTTTTTTCATAACACTTTAACCAGAGTGACGGGAGAGCGGCATTTCAGAAAACGTGCTTATCTCGGCGAGAAAAAGCGATTTCGGCAATAAAATTTAAAACGCGTGTAAAACATAAACCAAACGATGAAATTGGTTATTTCTTCATGTATAATGATCAACTCGATACTCCCTAGCCCCCAACAGCCTTTTTTTTCATAACACTTTAACCAGAGTGACGGGAGAGCGGCATTTCAGAAAACGTGCTTATCTCGGCGAGAAAAAGCGATTTCGGCAATAAAATTTAAAACGCGTGTAAAACATAAACCAAACGATGAAATTGGTTATTTCTTCATGTATAATGATCAACTCGATACTCCCTAGCCCCCAACAGCCTTTTTTTTCATAACACTTTAACCAGAGTGACGGGAGAGCGGCATTTCAGAAAACGTGCTTATCTCGGCGAGAAAAAGCGATTTCGGCAATAAAATTTAAAACGCGTGTAAAACATAAACCAAACGATGAAATTGGTTATTTCTTCATGTATAATGATCAACTCGATACTCCCTAGCCCCCAACAGCCTTTTTTTTCACAACACTTTAACCAGAGTGACGGGAGAGCGGCATTTCAGAAAACGTGCTTATCTCGGCGAGAAAAAGCGATTTCGGCAATAAAATTTAAAACGCGTGTAAAACATAAACCAAACGATGAAATTGGTTATTTCTTCATGTATAATGATCAACTCGATACTCCCTAGCCCCCAACAGCCTTTTTTTTCATAACACTTTAACCAGAGTGACGGGAGAGCGGCATTTCAGAAAACGTGCTTATCTCGGCGAGAAAAAGCGATTTCGGCAATAAAATTTAAAACGCGTGTAAAACATAAACCAAACGATGAAATTGGTTATTTCTTCATGTATAATGATCAACTCGATACTCCCTAGCCTCCAACAGCCTTTTTTTTCATAACACTTTAACCAGAGTGACGGGAGAGCGGCATTTCAGAAAACGTGCTTATCTCGGCGAGAAAAAGCGATTTCGGCAATAAAATTTAAAACGCGTGTAAAACATAAACCAAACGATGAAATTGGTTATTTCTTCATGTATAATGATCAACTCGATACTCCCTAGCCCCCAACAGCCTTTTTTTTCATAACACTTTAACCAGAGTGACGGGAGAGCGGCATTTCAGAAAACGTGCTTATCTCGGCGAGAAAAAGCGATTTCGGCAATAAAATTTAAAACGCGTGTAAAACATAAACCAAACGATGAAATTGGTTATTTCTTCATGTATAATGATCAACTCGATACTCCCTAGCCCCCAACAGCCTTTTTTTTCATAACACTTTAACCAGAGTGACGGGAGAGCGGCATTTCAGAAAACGTGCTTATCTCGGCGAGAAAAAGCGATTTCGGCAATAAAATTTAAAACGCGTGTAAAACATAAACCAAACGATGAAATTGGTTATTTCTTCATGTATAATGATCAACTCGATACTCCCTAGCCCCCAACAGCCTTTTTTTTCATAACACTTTAACCAGAGTGACGGGAGAGCGGCATTTCAGAAAACGTGCTTATCTCGGCGAGAAAAAGCGATTTCGGCAATAAAATTTAAAACGCGTGTAAAACATAAACCAAACGATGAAATTGGTTATTTCTTCATGTATAATAATCAACTCGAGTCGAGCTCCAGGGAGAGAGGCTGATTTTTCGCTTTTTGAGGCCGACCGACGAACCGGCGCGGGGCGGACTCAAAAGCCCGCAGAGCCGTAGGCACTTAGAAAAGTTTCGCCTTTGGCTGTGAGCTCCAGGGGGAGAGGCTGGTTTTGCGTTATTTTAGGCCGGCTGGAGAACCGGCACGGGTCGGACGCACAATCCCCGCAGAGCCGTGGGCACTTAGAAAATTTTTGCCAAGTTGGCTCTGAGCGCCTGGTACCTAATATGGAAGTATAGAGGCCGACTTTCGGGCAAGATCACGCCGCGTTAGGCTTCCAGGACCCCGGCTAAGCAATTTTACCGGGCCGCCCGGTTCTTTTTTTGAACCAGCCCGGTTCTTTTTACACTTCCAGCTGGAGCTCAGCAGCGGCTTTTTGCGCAAGATCACGCCGGGTTAGGCTTCCAGGACCTCGGCTAAGCAATTCTACCGGGCCGCCCGGTTCTTTTTTTGAACCAGCCCGGTTCTTTTTACACTTCCAGCTGGAGCTCACGAGCGGCTTTTTGGACAAGATCACGCCGTGTTAGGCTTCCAGAGCCCCGGCTAAGCAATTTTACCGGGCCGCCCAGTTCTTTTTTTTTAACCAGCCCGGTTCTTTTTACACTTCCAGCTGGAGCTCACGAGCGGCTTTTTGGACAAGATCACGCCTGGTTAGGCTTCCAGAGCCCTGGCTAAGCAATTTTAACGGGCCGCCCGGTTCTTTTTTTTAACAAGCCTGGTTCTTTTTGCACTTCCAGCTGGAGCTCAGCAGCGGCTTTTTGGACAAGATCACGCCGTGTTAGGCTTCCAGAGCACCGGCTAAGCAATTTTACCGGGTCGCCCGGTTCTTTTTTTTTTAACCAGCCCGGTTCTTTTTACACTTCCAGCTGGAGCTCAGCAGCGGCTTTTTGCACAGTATCACGCCGGGTTAGGCTTCCAGGACCCCGGCTAAGCAATTTTACCGGGCCGCCCGGTTCTTTTTTTTAACCAGCCCGGTTCTTTTTACACTTCCAGCTGGAGCTCAGCAGCGGCTTTTTGGACAAGATCACGCCGTGTTAGGCTTCCAGAGCCCCGGCTAAGCAATTTTACCGGGTCGCCCGGTTCTTTTTTTTTAACCAGCCCGGTTCTTTTTACACTTCCAGCTGGAGCTCAGCAGCGGCTTTTTGGACAAGATCACGCCGTGTTAGGCTTCCAGAGCCCCGGCTAAGCAATTTTACCGGGTCACCCGGTTCTTTTTTTAACCAGCCCGGTTCTTTTTTTAACCAGCCCGGTTCTTTTTACACTTCCAGCTGGAGCTCAGCAGCGGCTTTTTGCACAGTATCACGCCGGGTTATGCTTCCAGAACCCTGGCTAAGCAATTTTACCGGGCCGCCCGGTTCTTTTTTTTAACCAGCCCGGTTCTTTTTACACTTCCAGCTGGAGCTCAGCAGCGGCTTTTTGGACAAGATCACGCCGTGTTAGGCTTCCAGAGCCCCGGCTAAGCAATTTTACCGGGTCGCCCGGTTCTTTTTTTTAACCAGCCCGGTTCTTTTTACACTTCCAGCTGGAGCTCAGCAGCGGCTTTTTGGACAAGATCACGCCGTGTTAGGCTTCCAGAGCCCCGGCTAAGCAATTTTACCGGGTCGCCCGGTTCTTTTTTTTAACCAGCCCGGTTCTTTTTACACTTCCAGCTGGAGCTCAGCAGCGGCTTTTTGGACAAGATCACGCCGTGTTAGGCTTCCAGAGCCCCGGCTAAGCAATTTTACCGGGTCGCCCGGTTCTTTTTTTTAACCAGCCCGGTTCTTTTTTTAACCAGCCCGGTTCTTTTTACACTTCCAGCTGGAGCTCAGCAGCGGCTTTTTGCACAGTATCACGCCGGGTTATGCTTCCAGGACCCTGGCTAAGCAAATTTACCGGGCCGCCCGGTTCTTTTTTTTAACCAGCCCGGTTCTTTTTACACTTCCAGCTGGAGCTCAGCAGCGGCTTTTTGGACAAGATCACGCCGTGTTAGGCTTCCAGAGCCCCGGCTAAGCAATTTTACCGGGTCGCCCGGTTCTTTTTTTTAACCAGCCCGGTTCTTTTTACACTTCCAGCTGGAGCTCAGCAGCGGCTTTTTGGACAAGATCACGCCGTGTTAGGCTTCCAGAGCCCCGGCTAAGCAATTTTACCGGGTCGCCCGGTTCTTTTTTTAACCAGCCCGGTTCTTTTTTAAACCAATCCGGTTCTTTTTACACTTCCAGCTGGAGCTCAGCAGCGTGTAAAACATAAACCAAACGATGAAATTGGTTATTTCTTCATATATAATGATCAACTCGATACTTCCTAGCCCCCAACAGCCTTTTTTTTCATAACACTTTAACCAGAGTGACAGGAGAGCGGCATTTCAGAAAACGTGCTTATCTCGGCGAGAAAAAGCGATTTCGGCAATAAAATTTAAAACGCGTGTAAAACATAAACCAAACGATGAAATTGGTTATTTCTTCATGTATAATGATCAACTCGATACTCCCTAGCCCCCAACAGCCTTTTTTTTCATAACACTTTAACCAGAGTGACGGGAGAGCGGCATTTCAGAAAACGTGCTTATCTCGGCGAGAAAAAGCGATTTCGGCAATAAAATTTAAAACGCGTGTAAAACATAAACCAAACGATGAAATTGGTTATTTCTTCATGTATAATGATCAACTCGATACTCCCTAGCCCCCAACAGCCTTTTTTTTCATAACACTTTAACCAGAGTGACGGGAGAGCGGCATTTCAGAAAACGTGCTTATCTCGGCGAGAAAAAGCGATTTCGGCAATAAAATTTAAAACGCGTGTAAAACATAAACCAAACGATGAAATTGGTTATTTCTTCATGTATAATGATCAACTCGATACTCCCTAGCCCCCAACAGCCTTTTTTTTCATAACACTTTAACCAGAGTGACGGGAGAGCGGCATTTCAGAAAACGTGCTTATCTCGGCGAGAAAAAGCGATTTCGGCAATAAAATTTAAAACGCGTGTAAAACATAAACCAAACGATGAAATTGGTTATTTCTTCATGTATAATGATCAACTCGATACTCCCTAGCCCCCAACAGCCTTTTTTTTCATAACACTTTAACCAGAGTGACGGGAGAGCGGCATTTCAGAAAACGTGCTTATCTCGGCGAGAAAAAGCGATTTCGGCAATAAAATTTAAAACGCGTGTAAAACATAAACCAAACGATGAAATTGGTTATTTCTTCATGTATAATGATCAACTCGATACTCCCTAGCCCCCAACAGCCTTTTTTTTCATAACACTTTAACCAGAGTGACGGGAGAGCGGCATTTCAGAAAACGTGCTTATCTCGGCGAGAAAAAGCGATTTCGGCAATAAAATTTAAAACGCGTGTAAAACATAAACCAAACGATGAAATTGGTTATTTCTTCATGTATAATGATCAACTCGATACTCCCTAGCCCCCAACAGCCTTTTTTTTCATAACACTTTAACCAGAGTGACGGGAGAGCGGCATTTCAGAAAACGTGCTTATCTCGGCGAGAAAAAGCGATTTCGGCAATAAAATTTAAAACGCGTGTAAAACATAAACCAAACGATGAAATTGGTTATTTCTTCATGTATAATGATCAACTCGATACTCCCTAGCCCCCAACAGCCTTTTTTTTCATAACACTTTAACCAGAGTGACGGGAGAGCGGCATTTCAGAAAACGTGCTTATCTCGGCGAGAAAAAGCGATTTCGGCAATAAAATTTAAAACGCGTGTAAAACATAAACCAAACGATGAAATTGGTTATTTCTTCATGTATAATGATCAACTCGATACTCCCTAGCCCCCAAGAGCCTTTTTTTTCATAACACTTTAACCAGAGTGACGGGAGAGCGGCATTTCAGAAAACGTGCTTATCTCGGCGAGAAAAAGCGATTTCGGCAATAAAATTTAAAACGCGTGTAAAACATAAACCAAACGATGAAATTGGTTATTTCTTCATGTATAATGATCAACTCGATACTCCCTAGCCCCCAACAGCCTTTTTTTTCATAACACTTTAACCAGAGTGACGGGAGAGCGGCATTTCAGAAAACGTGCTTATCTCGGCGAGAAAAAGCGATTTCGGCAATAAAATTTAAAACGCGTGTAAAACATAAACCAAACGATGAAATTGGTTATTTCTTCATGTATAATGATCAACTCGATACTCCCTAGCCCCCAACAGCCTTTTTTTTCATAACACTTTAACCAGAGTGACGCGAGAGCGGCATTTCAGAAAACGTGCTTATCTCGGCGAGAAAAAGCGATTTCGGCAATAAAATTTAAAACGCGTGTAAAACATAAACCAAACGATGAAATTGGTTATTTCTTCATGTATAATGATCAACTCGATACTCCCTAGCCCCCAACAGCCTTTTTTTTCATAACACTTTAACCAGAGTGACGGGAGAGCGGCATTTCAGAAAACGTGCTTATCTCGGCGAGAAAAAGCGATTTCGGCAATAAAATTTAAAACGCGTGTAAAACATAAACCAAACGATGAAATTGGTTATTTCTTCATGTATAATGATCAACTCGATACTCCCTAGCCCCCAACAGCCTTTTTTTTCATAACACTTTAACCAGAGTGACGGGAGAGCGGCATTTCAGAAAACGTGCTTATCTCGGCGAGAAAAAGCGATTTCGGCAATAAAATTTAAAACGCGTGTAAAACATAAACCAAACGATGAAATTGGTTATTTCTTCATGTATAATGATCAACTCGATACTCCCTAGCCCCCAACAGCCTTTTTTTTCATAACACTTTAACCAGAGTGACGGGAGAGCGGCATTTCAGAAAACGTGCTTATCTCGGCGAGAAAAAGCGATTTCGGCAATAAAATTTAAAACGCGTGTAAAACATAAACCAAACGATGAAATTGGTTATTTCTTCATGTATAATGATCAACTCGATACTCCCTAGCCCCCAACAGCCTTTTTTTTCATAACACTTTAACCAGAGTGACGGGAGAGCGGCATTTCAGAAAACGTGCTTATCTCGGCGAGAAAAAGCGATTTCGGCAATAAAATTTAAAACGCGTGTAAAACATAAACCAAACGATGAAATTGGTTATTTCTTCATGTATAATGATCAACTCGATACTCCCTAGCCCCCAACAGCCTTTTTTTTCATAACACTTTAACCAGAGTGACGGGAGAGCGGCATTTCAGAAAACGTGCTTATCTCGGCGAGAAAAAGCGATTTCGGCAATAAAATTTAAAACGCGTGTAAAACATAAACCAAACGATGAAATTGGTTATTTCTTCATGTATAATGATCAACTCGATACTCCCTAGCCCCCAACAGCCTTTTTTTTCATAACACTTTAACCAGAGTGACGGGAGAGCGGCATTTCAGAAAACGTGCTTATCTCGGCGAGAAAAAGCGATTTCGGCAATAAAATTTAAAACGCGTGTAAAACATAAACCAAACGATGAAATTGGTTATTTCTTCATGTATAATGATCAACTCGATACTCCCTAGCCCCCAACAGCCTTTTTTTTCATAACACTTTAACCAGAGTGACGGGAGAGCGGCATTTCAGAAAACGTGCTTATCTCGGCGAGAAAAAGCGATTTCGGCAATAAAATTTAAAACGCGTGTAAAACATAAACCAAACGATGAAATTGGTTATTTCTTCATGTATAATGATCAACTCGATACTCCCTAGCCCCCAACAGCCTTTTTTTTCATAACACTTTAACCAGAGTGACGGGAGAGCGGCATTTCAGAAAACGTGCTTATCTCGGCGAGAAAAAGCGATTTCGGCAATAAAATTTAAAACGCGTGTAAAACATAAACCAAACGATGAAATTGGTTATTTCTTCATGTATAATGATCAACTCGATACTCCCTAGCCCCCAACAGCCTTTTTTTTCACAACACTTTAACCAGAGTGACGGGAGAGCGGCATTTCAGAAAACGTGCTTATCTCGGCGAGAAAAAGCGATTTCGGCAATAAAATTTAAAACGCGTGTAAAACATAAACCAAACGATGAAATTGGTTATTTCTTCATGTATAATGATCAACTCGATACTCCCTAGCCCCCAACAGCCTTTTTTTTTCATAACACTTTAACCAGAGTGACGGGAGAGCGGCATTTCAGAAAACGTGCTTATCTCGGCGAGAAAAAGTGATTTCGGCAATAAAATTTAAAACGCGTGTAAAACTTAAACCAAACGATGAAATTGGTTATTTCTTCATGTATAATGATCAACTCGATACTCCCTAGCCTCCAACAGCCTTTTTTTTCATAACACTTTAACCAGAGTGACGGGAGAGCGGCATTTCAGAAAACTTGCTTATCTCGGCGAGAAAAAGCGATTTCGGCAATAAAATTTAAAACGCGTGTAAAACATAAACCAAACGATGAAATTGGTTATTTCTTCATGTATAATGATCAACTCGATACTCCCTAGCCTCCAACAGCCTTTTTTTTCATAACACTTTAACCAGAGTGACGGGAGAGCGGCATTTCAGAAAACGTGCTTATCTCGGCGAGAAAAAGCGATTTCGGCAATAAAATTTAAAACGCGTGTAAAACATAAACCAAACGATGAAATTGGTTATTTCTTCATGTATAATGATCAACTCGATACTCCCTAGCCCCCAACAGCCTTTTTTTTCATAACACTTTAACCAGAGTGACGGGAGAGCGGCATTTCAGAAAACGTGCTTATCTCGGCGAGAAAAAGCGATTTCGGCAATAAAATTTAAAACGCGTGTAAAACATAAACCAAACGATGAAATTGGTTATTTCTTCATGTATAATGATCAACTCGATACTCCCTAGCCCCCAACAGCCTTTTTTTTCACAACACTTTAACCAGAGTGACGGGAGAGCGGCATTTCAGAAAACGTGCTTATCTCGGCGAGAAAAAGCGATTTCGGCAATAAAATTTAAAACGCGTGTAAAACATAAACCAAACGATGAAATTGGTTATTTCTTCATGTATAATGATCAACTCGATACTCCCTAGCCCCCAACAGCCTTTTTTTTTCATAACACTTTAACCAGAGTGACGGGAGAGCGGCATTTCAGAAAACGTGCTTATCTCGGCGAGAAAAAGCGATTTCGGCAATAAAATTTAAAACGCGTGTAAAACATAAACCAAACGATGAAATTGGTTATTTCTTCATGTATAATGATCAACTCGATACTCCCTAGCCTCCAACAGCCTTTTTTTTCATAACACTTTAACCAGAGTGACGGGAGAGCGGCATTTCAGAAAACGTGCTTATCTCGGCGAGAAAAAGCGATTTCGGCAATAAAATTTAAAACGCGTGTAAAACATAAACCAAACGATGAAATTGGTTATTTCTTCATGTATAATGATCAACTCGATACTCCCTAGCCCCCAACAGCCTTTTTTTTCATAACACTTTAACCAGAGTGACGGGAGAGCGGCATTTCAGAAAACGTGCTTATCTCGGCGAGAAAAAGCGATTTCGGCAATAAAATTTAAAACGCGTGTAAAACATAAACCAAACGATGAAATTGGTTATTTCTTCATGTATAATGATCAACTCGATACTCCCTAGCCCCCAACAGCCTTTTTTTTCATAACACTTTAACCAGAGTGACGGGAGAGCGGCATTTCAGAAAACGTGCTTATCTCGGCGAGAAAAAGCGATTTCGGCAATAAAATTTAAAACGCGTGTAAAACATAAACCAAACGATGAAATTGGTTATTTCTTCATGTATAATGATCAACTCGATACTCCCTAGCCCCCAACAGCCTTTTTTTTCATAACACTTTAACTAGAGTGACGGGAGAGCGGCATTTCAGAAAACGTGCTTATCTCGGCGAGAAAAAGCGATTTCGGCAATAAAATTTAAAACGCGTGTAAAACATAAACCAAACGATGAAATTGGTTATTTCTTCATGTATAATGATCAACTCGATACTCCCTAGCCTCCAACAGCCTTTTTTTTCACAACACTTTAACCAGAGTGACGGGAGAGCGGCATTTCAGAAAACGTGCTTATCTCGGCGAGAAAAAGCGATTTCGGCAATAAAATTTAAAACGCGTGTAAAACATAAACCAAACGATGAAATTGGTTATTTCTTCATGTATAATGATCAACTCGATACTCCCTAGCCCCCAACAGCCTTTTTTTTCATAACACTTTAACCAGAGTGACGGGAGAGCGGCATTTCAGAAAACGTGCTTATCTCGGCGAGAAAAAGCGATTTCGGCAATAAAATTTAAAACGCGTGTAAAACATAAACCAAACGATGAAATTGGTTATTTCTTCATGTATAATGATCAACTCGATACTCCCTAGCCCCCAACAGCCTTTTTTTTCATAACACTTTAACCAGAGTGACGGGAGAGCGGCATTTCAGAAAACGTGCTTATCTCGGCGAGAAAAAGCGATTTCGGCAATAAAATTTAAAACGCGTGTAAAACATAAACCAAACGATGAAATTGGTTATTTCTTCATGTATAATGATCAACTCGATACTCCCTAGCCCCCAACAGCCTTTTTTTTCATAACACTTTAACCAGAGTGACGGGAGAGCGGCATTTCAGAAAACGTGCTTATCTCGGCGAGAAAAAGCGATTTCGGCAATAAAATTTAAAACGCGTGTAAAACATAAACCAAACGATGAAATTGGTTATTTCTTCATGTATAATGATCAACTCGATACTCCCTAGCCCCCAACAGCCTTTTTTTTCATAACACTTTAACCAGAGTGACGGGAGAGCGGCATTTCAGAAAACGTGCTTATCTCGGCGAGAAAAAGCGATTTCGGCAATAAAATTTAAAACGCGTGTAAAACATAAACCAAACGATGAAATTGGTTATTTCTTCATGTATAATGATCAACTCGATACTCCCTAGCCCCCAACAGCCTTTTTTTTCACAACACTTTAACCAGAGTGACGGGAGAGCGGCATTTCAGAAAACGTGCTTATCTCGGCGAGAAAAAGCGATTTCGGCAATAAAATTTAAAACGCGTGTAAAACATAAACCAAACGATGAAATTGGTTATTTCTTCATGTATAATAATCAACTCGAGTCGAGCTCCAGGGAGAGAGGCTGATTTTTCGCTTTTTGAGGCCGACCGACGAACCGGCGCGGGGCGGACTCAAAAGCCCGCAGAGCCGTAGGCACTTAGAAAAGTTTCGCCTTTGGCTGTGAGCTCCAGGGGGAGAGGCTGGTTTTGCGTTATTTTAGGCCGGCTGGAGAACCGGCACGGGTCGGACGCACAATCCCCGCAGAGCCGTGGGCACTTAGAAAATTTTTGCCAAGTTGGCTCTGAGCGCCTGGTACCTAATATGGAAGTATAGAGGCCGACTTTCGGGCAAGATCACGCCGCGTTAGGCTTCCAGGACCCCGGCTAAGCAATTTTACCGGGCCGCCCGGTTCTTTTTTTGAACCAGCCCGGTTCTTTTTACACTTCCAGCTGGAGCTCAGCAGCGGCTTTTTGCGCAAGATCACGCCGGGTTAGGCTTCCAGGACCTCGGCTAAGCAATTCTACCGGGCCGCCCGGTTCTTTTTTTGAACCAGCCCGGTTCTTTTTACACTTCCAGCTGGAGCTCACGAGCGGCTTTTTGGACAAGATCACGCCGTGTTAGGCTTCCAGAGCCCCGGCTAAGCAATTTTACCGGGCCGCCCAGTTCTTTTTTTTTAACCAGCCCGGTTCTTTTTACACTTCCAGCTGGAGCTCACGAGCGGCTTTTTGGACAAGATCACGCCTGGTTAGGCTTCCAGAGCCCTGGCTAAGCAATTTTAACGGGCCGCCCGGTTCTTTTTTTTAACAAGCCTGGTTCTTTTTGCACTTCCAGCTGGAGCTCAGCAGCGGCTTTTTGGACAAGATCACGCCGTGTTAGGCTTCCAGAGCACCGGCTAAGCAATTTTACCGGGTCGCCCGGTTCTTTTTTTTTTAACCAGCCCGGTTCTTTTTACACTTCCAGCTGGAGCTCAGCAGCGGCTTTTTGCACAGTATCACGCCGGGTTAGGCTTCCAGGACCCCGGCTAAGCAATTTTACCGGGCCGCCCGGTTCTTTTTTTTAACCAGCCCGGTTCTTTTTACACTTCCAGCTGGAGCTCAGCAGCGGCTTTTTGGACAAGATCACGCCGTGTTAGGCTTCCAGAGCCCCGGCTAAGCAATTTTACCGGGTCGCCCGGTTCTTTTTTGTAACCAGCCCGGTTCTTTTTACACTTCCAGCTGGAGCTCAGCAGCGGCTTTTTGGACAAGATCACGCCGTGTTAGGCTTCCAGAGCCCCGGCTAAGCAATTTTACCGGGTCGCCCGGTTCTTTTTTTTTAACCAGCCCGGTTCTTTTTTTAACCAGCCCGGTTCTTTTTACACTTCCAGCTGGAGCTCAGCAGCGGCTTTTTGCACAGTATCACGCCGGGTTATGCTTCCAGGACCCTGGCTAAGCAAATTTACCGGGCCGCCCGGTTCTTTTTTTTAACCAGCCCGGTTCTTTTTACACTTCCAGCTGGAGCTCAGCAGCGGCTTTTTGGACAAGATCACGCCGTGTTAGGCTTCCAGAGCCCCGGCTAAGCAATTTTACCGGGTCGCCCGGTTCTTTTTTTTAACCAGCCCGGTTCTTTTTACACTTCCAGCTGGAGCTCAGCAGCGGCTTTTTGGACAAGATCACGCCGTGTTAGGCTTCCAGAGCCCCGGCTAAGCAATTTTACCGGGTCGCCCGGTTCTTTTTTTAACCAGCCCGGTTCTTTTTTAAACCAATCCGGTTCTTTTTACACTTCCAGCTGGAGCTCAGCAGCGTGTAAAACATAAACCAAACGATGAAATTGGTTATTTCTTCATGTATAATGATCAACTCGATACTCCCTAGCCCCCAACAGCCTTTTTTTTCATAACACTTTAACCAGAGTGACGGGAAAGCGGCATTTCAGAAAACGTGCTTATCTCGGCGAGAAAAAGCGATTTCGGCAATAAAATTTAAAACGCGTGTAAAACATAAACCAAACGATGAAATTGGTTATTTCTTCATATATAATGATCAACTCGATACTCCCTAGCCCCCAACAGCCTTTTTTTTCATAACACTTTAACCAGAGTGACAGGAGAGCGGCATTTCAGAAAACGTGCTTATCTCGGCGAGAAAAAGCGATTTCGGCAATAAAATTTAAAACGCGTGTAAAACATAAACCAAACGATGAATTTGGTTATTTCTTCATGTATAATGATCAACTCGATACTCCCTAGCCCCCAACAGCCTTTTTTTTCATAACACTTTAACCAGAGTGACGGGAGAGCGGTTTTTCAGAAAACGTGCTTATCTCGGCGAGAAAAAGCGATTTCGGCAATAAAATTTAAAACGCGTGTAAAACATAAACCAAACGATGAAATTGGTTATTTCTTCATGTATAATGATCAACTCGATACTCCCTAGCCCCCAACAGCCTTTTTTTTCATAACACTTTAACCAGAGTGACGGGAGAGCGGCATTTCAGAAAACGTGCTTATCTCGGCGAGAAAAAGCGATTTCGGCAATAAAATTTAAAACGCGTGTAAAACATAAACCAAACGATGAAATTGGTTATCTCTTCATGTATAATGATCAACTCGATACTCCCTAGCCCCCAACAGCCTTTTTTTTCATAACACTTTAACAAGAGTGACGGGAGAGCGGCATTTCAGAAAACGTGCTTATCTCGGCGAGAAAAAGCGATTTCGGCAATAAAATTTAAAACGCGTGTAAAACATAAACCAAACGATGAAATTGGTTATTTCTTCATATATAATGATCAACTCGATACTCCCTAGCCCCCAACAGCCTTTTTTTTCATAACACTTTAACCAGAGTGACAGGAGAGCGGCATTTCAGAAAACGTGCTTATCTCGGCGAGAAAAAGCGATTTCGGCAATAAAATTTAAAACGCGTGTAAAACATAAACCAAACGATGAAATTGGTTATTTCTTCATGTATAATGATCAACTCGATACTCCCTAGCCCCCAACAGCCTTTTTTTTCATAACACTTTAACCAGAGTGACGGGAGAGCGGCATTTCAGAAAACGTGCTTATCTCGGCGAGAAAAAGCGATTTCGGCAATAAAATTTAAAACGCGTGTAAAACATAAACCAAACGATGAAATTGGTTATTTCTTCATGTATAATGATCAACTCGATACTCCCTAGCCCCCAGCAGCCTTTTTTTTCATAACACTTTAACCAGAGTGACGGGATAGCGGCATTTCAGAAAACGTGCTTATCTCGGCGAGAAAAAGCGATTTCGGCAATAAAATTTAAAACGCGTGTAAAACATAAACCAAACGATGAAATTGGTTATTTCTTCATGTATAATGATCAACTCGATACTCCCTAGCCCCCAACAGCCTTTTTTTTCATAACACTTTAACCAGAGTGACGGGAGAGTGGCATTTCAGAAAACGTGCTTATCTCGGCGAGAAAAAGCGATTTCGGCAATAAAATTTAAAACGCGTGGAAAACATAAACCAAACGATGAAATTGGTTATTTCTTCATGTATAATGATCAACTCGATACTCCCTAGCCCCCAACAGCCTTTTTTTTCATAACACTTTAACCAGAGTGACGGGAGAGCGGCATTTCAGAAAACGTGCTTATCTCGGCGAGAAAAAGCGATTTCGGCAATAAAATTTAAAACGCGTGTAAAACATAAACCAAACGATGAAATTGGTTATTTCTTCATGTATAATGATCAACTCGATACTCCCTAGCCCCCAACAGCCTTTTTTTTCATAACACTTTAACCAGAGTGACGGGAGAGCGGCATTTCAGAAAACGTGCTTATCTCGGCGAGAAAAAGCGATTTCGGCAATAAAATTTAAAACGCGTGTAAAACATAAACCAAACGATGAAATTGGTTATTTCTTCATGTATAATGATCAACTCGATACTCCCTAGCCCCCAACAGCCTTTTTTTTCATAACACTTTAACCAGAGTGACGGGAGAGCGGCATTTCAGAAAACGTGCTTATCTCGGCGAGAAAAAGCGATTTCGGCAATAAAATTTAAAACGCGTGTAAAACATAAACCAAACGATGAAATTGGTTATTTCTTCATGTATAATGATCAACTCGATACTCCCTAGCCCCCAACAGCCTTTTTTTTCATAACACTTTAACCAGAGTGACGGGAGAGCGGCATTTCAGAAAACGTGCTTATCTCGGCGAGAAAAAGCGATTTCGGCAATAAAATTTAAAACGCGTGTAAAACATAAACCAAACGATGAAATTGGTTATTTCTTCATGTATAATGATCAACTCGATACTCCCTAGCCCCCAACAGCCTTTTTTTTCATAACACTAACCAGAGTGACGGGAGAGCGGCATTTCAGAAAACGTGCTTATCTCGGCGAGAAAAAGCGATTTCGGCAATAAAATTTAAAACGCGTATAAAACATAAACCAAACGATGAAATTGGTTATTTCTTCATGTATAATGATCAACTCGATACTCCCTAGCCCCCAACAGCCTTTTTTTTCATAACACTTTAACCAGAGTGACGGGAGAGCGGCATTTCAGAAAACGTGCTTATCTCGGCGAGAAAAAGCGATTTCGGCAATAAAATTTAAAACGCGTGTAAAACATAAACCAAACGATGAAATTGGTTATTTCTTCATGTATAATGATCAACTCGATACTCCCTAGCCCCCAACAGCCTTTTTTTTCATAACACTTTAACCAGAGTGACGGGAGAGCGGCATTTCAGAAAACGTGCTTATCTCGGCGAGAAAAAGCGATTTCGGCAATAAAATTTAAAACGCGTGTAAAACATAAACCAAACGATGAAATTGGTTATTTCTTCATGTATAATGATCAACTCGATACTCCCTAGCCCCCAACAGCCTTTTTTTTCATAACACTTTAACCAGAGTGACGGGAGAGCGGCATTTCAGAAAACGTGCTTATCTCGGCGAGAAAAAGCGATTTCGGCAATAAAATTTAAAACGCGTGTAAAACATAAACCAAACGATGAAATTGGTTATTTCTTCATGTATAATGATCAACTCGATACTCCCTAGCCCCCAACAGCCTTTTTTTTCATAACACTTTAACCAGAGTGACGGGAGAGCGGCATTTCAGAAAACGTGCTTATCTCGGCGAGAAAAAGCGATTTCGGCAATAAAATTTAAAACGCGTGTAAAACATAAACCAAACGATGAAATTGGTTATTTCTTCATGTATAATGATCAACTCGATACTCCCTAGCCCCCAACAGCCTTTTTTTTCATAACACTTTAACCAGAGTGACGGGAGAGCGGCATTTCAGAAAACGTGCTTATCTCGGCGAGAAAAAGCGATTTCGGCAATAAAATTTAAAACGCGTGTAAAACATAAACCAAACGATGAAATTGGTTATTTCTTCATGTATAATGATCAACTCGATACTCCCTAGCCCCCAACAGCCTTTTTTTTCATAACACTTTAACCAGAGTGACGGGAGAGCGGCATTTCAGAAAACGTGCTTATCTCGGCGAGAAAAAGCGATTTCGGCAATAAAATTTAAAACGCGTGTAAAACATAAACCAAACGATGAAATTGGTTATTTCTTCATGTATAATGATCAACTCGATACTCCCTAGCCCCCAACAGCCTTTTTTTTCATAACACTTTAACAAGAGTGACGGGAGAGCGGCATTTCAGAAAACGTGCTTATCTCGGCGAGAAAAAGCGATTTCGGCAATAAAATTTAAAACGCGTGTAAAACATAAACCAAACGATGAAATTGGTTATTTCTTCATATATAATGATCAACTCGATACTCCCTAGCCCCCAACAGCCTTTTTTTTCATAACACTTTAACCAGAGTGACAGGAGAGCGGCATTTCAGAAAACGTGCTTATCTCGGCGAGAAAAAGCGATTTCGGCAATAAAATTTAAAACGCGTGTAAAACATAAACCAAACGATGAAATTGGTTATTTCTTCATGTATAATGATCAACTCGATACTCCCTAGCCCCCAACAGCCTTTTTTTTCATAACACTTTAACCAGAGTGACGGGAGAGCGGCATTTCAGAAAACGTGCTTATCTCGGCGAGAAAAAGCGATTTCGGCAATAAAATTTAAAACGCGTGTAAAACATAAACCAAACGATGAAATTGGTTATTTCTTCATGTATAATGATCAACTCGATACTCCCTAGCCCCCAGCAGCCTTTTTTTTCATAACACTTTAACCAGAGTGACGGGATAGCGGCATTTCAGAAAACGTGCTTATCTCGGCGAGAAAAAGCGATTTCGGCAATAAAATTTAAAACGCGTGTAAAACATAAACCAAACGATGAAATTGGTTATTTCTTCATGTATAATGATCAACTCGATACTCCCTAGCCCCCAACAGCCTTTTTTTTCATAACACTTTAACCAGAGTGACGGGAGAGCGGCATTTCAGAAAACGTGCTTATCTCGGCGAGAAAAAGCGATTTCGGCAATAAAATTTAAAACGCGTGTAAAACATAAACCAAACGATGAAATTGGTTATTTCTTCATGTATAATGATCAACTCGATACTCCCTAGCCCCCAACAGCCTTTTTTTTCATAACACTTTAACCAGAGTGACGGGAGAGCGGCATTTCAGAAAACGTGCTTATCTCGGCGAGAAAAAGCGATTTCGGCAATAAAATTTAAAACGCGTGTAAAACATAAACCAAACGATGAAATTGGTTATTTCTTCATGTATAATGATCAACTCGATACTCCCTAGCCCCCAACAGCCTTTTTTTTCATAACACTTTAACCAGAGTGACGGGAGAGCGGCATTTCAGAAAACGTGCTTATCTCGGCGAGAAAAAGCGATTTCGGCAATAAAATTTAAAACGCGTGTAAAACATAAACCAAACGATGAAATTGGTTATTTCTTCATGTATAATGATCAACTCGATACTCCCTAGCCCCCAACAGCCTTTTTTTTCATAACACTTTAACCAGAGTGACGGGAGAGCGGCATTTCAGAAAACGTGCTTATCTCGGCGAGAAAAAGCGATTTCGGCAATAAAATTTAAAACGCGTGTAAAACATAAACCAAACGATGAAATTGGTTATTTCTTCATGTATAATGATCAACTCGATACTCCCTAGCCCCCAACAGCCTTTTTTTTCATAACACTTTAACCAGAGTGACGGGAGAGCGGCATTTCAGAAAACGTGCTTATCTCGGCGAGAAAAAGCGATTTCGGCAATAAAATTTAAAACGCGTGTAAAACATAAACCAAACGATGAAATTGGTTATTTCTTCATGTATAATGATCAACTCGATACTCCCTAGCCCCCAACAGCCTTTTTTTTCATAACACTTTAACCAGAGTGACGGGAGAGCGGCATTTCAGAAAACGTGCTTATCTCGGCGAGAAAAAGCGATTTCGGCAATAAAATTTAAAACGCGTGTAAAACATAAACCAAACGATGAAATTGGTTATTTCTTCATGTATAATGATCAACTCGATACTCCCTAGCCCCCAACAGCCTTTTTTTTCATAACACTTTAACCAGAGTGACGGGAGAGCGGCATTTCAGAAAACGTGCTTATCTCGGCGAGAAAAAGCGATTTCGGCAATAAAATTTAAAACGCGTGTAAAACATAAACCAAACGATGAAATTGGTTATTTCTTCATGTATAATGATCAACTCGATACTCCCTAGCCCCCAACAGCCTTTTTTTTCATAACACTTTAACCAGAGTGACGGGAGAGCGGCATTTCAGAAAACGTGCTTATCTCGGCGAGAAAAAGCGATTTCGGCAATAAAATTTAAAACGCGTGTAAAACATAAACCAAACGATGAAATTGGTTATTTCTTCATGTATAATGATCAACTCGATACTCCCTAGCCCCCAACAGCCTTTTTTTTCATAACACTTTAACCAGAGTGACGGGAGAGCGGCATTTCAGAAAACGTGCTTATCTCGGCGAGAAAAAGCGATTTCGGCAATAAAATTTAAAACGCGTGTAAAACATAAACCAAACGATGAAATTGGTTATTTCTTCATGTATAATGATCAACTCGATACTCCCTAGCCCCCAACAGCCTTTTTTTTCATAACACTTTAACCAGAGTGACGGGAGAGCGGCATTTCAGAAAACGTGCTTATCTCGGCGAGAAAAAGCGATTTCGGCAATAAAATTTAAAACGCGTGTAAAACATAAACCAAACGATGAAATTGGTTATTTCTTCATGTATAATGATCAACTCGATACTCCCTAGCCCCCAACAGCCTTTTTTTTCATAACACTTTAACCAGAGTGACGGGAGAGCGGCATTTCAGAAAACGTGCTTATCTCGGCGAGAAAAAGCGATTTCGGCAATAAAATTTAAAACGCGTGTAAAACATAAACCAAACGATGAAATTGGTTATTTCTTCATGTATAATGATCAACTCGATACTCCCTAGCCCCCAACAGCCTTTTTTTTCATAACACTTTAACCAGAGTGACGGGAGAGCGGCATTTCAGAAAACGTGCTTATCTCGGCGAGAAAAAGCGATTTCGGCAATAAAATTTAAAACGCGTGTAAAACATAAACCAAACGATGAAATTGGTTATTTCTTCATGTATAATGATCAACTCGATACTCCCTAGCCCCCAACAGCCTTTTTTTTCATAACACTTTAACCAGAGTGACGGGAGAGCGGCATTTCAGAAAACGTGCTTATCTCGGCGAGAAAAAGCGATTTCGGCAATAAAATTTAAAACGCGTGTAAAACATAAACCAAACGATGAAATTGGTTATTTCTTCATGTATAATGATCAACTCGATACTCCCTAGCCCCCAACAGCCTTTTTTTTCATAACACTTTAACCAGAGTGACGGGAGAGCGTTTCAGAAAACGTGCTTATCTCGGCGAGAAAAAGCGATTTCGGCAAAAAAATTTAAAACGCGTGTAAAACATAAACCAAACGATGAAATTGGTTATTTCTTCATGTATAATGATCAACTCGATACTCCTTAGCCCCCAACAGCCTTTTTTTTCATAACACTTTAACCAGAGTGACGGGAGAGCGGCATTTCAGAAAACGTGCTTATCTCGGCGAGAAAAAGCGATTTTGGCAATAAAATTTAAAACGCGCGTAAAACATAAACCAAACGATGAAATTGGTTATTTCTTCATGTATAATGATCAACTCGATACTCCCTAGCCCCCAACAGCCTTTTTTTTCATAACACTTTAACCAGAGTGACGGGAGAGCGGCATTTCAGAAAACGTGCTTATCTCGGCGAGAAAAAGCGATTTCGGCAATAAAATTTAAAACGCGTGTAAAACATAAACCAAACGATGAAATTAGTTATTTCTTCATGTATAATGATCAACTCGATACTCCCTAGCCCCCAACAGCCTTTTTTTTCATAACACTTGAACCAGAGTGACGGGAGAGCGGCATTTCAGAAAACGTGTTTATCTCGGCGAGAAAAAGCGATTTCGGCAATAAAATTCAAAACGCGTGTAAAACATAAACCAAACGATGAAATTGGTTATTTCTTCATGTATAATGATCAACTCGATACTCCCTAGCCCCCAACAGCCTTTTTTTTTCATAACACTTTAACCAGAGTGACGGGAGAGCGGCATTTCAGAAAACGTGCTTATCTCGGCGAGAAAAAGCGATTTCGGCAAAAAAAATTAAAACGCGTGTAAAACATAAACCAAACGATGAAATTGGTTATTTCTTCATGTATAATGATCAACTCGATACTCCTTAGCCCCCAACAGCCTTTTTTTTCATAACACTTTAACCAGAGTGACGGGAGAGCGGCATTTCAGAAAACGTGCTTATCTCGGCGAGAAAAAGCGATTTCGGCAAAAAATTTTAAAACGCGTGTAAAACATAAACCAAACGATGAAATTGGTTATTTCTTCATGTATAATGATCAACTCGATACTCCTTAGCCCCCAACAGCCTTTTTTTTCATAACACTTTAACCAGAGTGACGGGAGAGCGGCATTTCAGAAAACGTGCTTATCTCGGCGAGAAAAAGCGATTTTGGCAATAAAATTTAAAACGCGCGTAAAACATAAACCAAACGATGAAATTGGTTATTTCTTCATGTATAATGATCAACTCGATACTCCCTAGCCCCCAACAGCCTTTTTTTTCATAACACTTTAACCAGAGTGACGGGAGAGCGGCATTTCAGAAAACGTGCTTATCTCGGCGAGAAAAAGCGATTTCGGCAATAAAATTTAAAACGCGTGTAAAACATAAACCAAACGATGAAATTAGTTATTTCTTCATGTATAATGATCAACTCGATACTCCCTAGCCCCCAACAGCCTTTTTTTTCATAACACTTTAACCAGAGTGACGGGAGAGCGGCATTTCAGAAAACGTGCTTTTCTCGGCGAGAAAAAGCGATTTCGGCAATAAAATTTAAAACGCGTGTAAAACATAAACCAAACGATGAAATTGGTTATGTCTTCATGTATAATGATCAACTCGATACTCCCTAGCCCCCAACAGCCTTTTTTTTCATAACACTTTAACCAGAGTGACGGGAGAGCGGCATTTCAGAAAACGTGCTTATCTCGGCGAGAAAAAGCGATTTCGGCAATAAAATTTAAAACGCGTGTAAAACATAAACCAAACGATGACATTGGTTATTTCTACATGTATAATGATCAACTCGATACTCCCTAGCCCCCAACAGCCTTTTTTTTCATAACACTTTAACCAGAGTGACGGGAGAGCGGCATTTCAGAAAACGTGCTTATCTCGGCGAGAAAAAGCGATTTCGGCAATAAAATTTAAAACGCGTGTAAAACATAAACCAAACAATAAAATTGGTTATTTCTTCATGTATAATGATCAACTCGATACTCCCTAGCCCCCAACAGCCTTTTTTTTCATAACACTTTAACCAGAGTGACGGGAGAGCGGCATTTCAGAAAACGTGCTTATCTCGGCGAGAAAAAGCGATTTCGGCAATAAAATTTAAAACGCGTGTAAAACATAAACCAAACGATGAAATTGGTTATTTCTTCATGTATAATGATCAACTCGATACTCCCTAGCCCCCAACAGCCTTTTTTTTCATAACACTTTACCCAGAGTGACGGGAGAGCGGCATTTCAGAGAACGTGCTTATCTCGGCGAGAAAAAGCGATTTCGGCAATAAAATTTAAAACGCGTTTAAAACATAAACCAAACGATGAAATTGGTTATTTCTTCGTGTATAATGATCAACTCGATACTCCCTAGCCCCCAACAGCCTTTTTTTTCATAACACTTTAACCAGAGTGACGGGAGAGCGGCATTTCAGAAAACGTGCTTATCTCGGCGAGAAAAAGCGATTTCGGCAATAAAATTTAAAACGCGTGTAAAACATAAACCAAACGATGAAATTGGTTATTTCTTCATGTATAATGATCAACTCGATACTCCCTAGCCCCCAACAGCCTTTTTTTTCATAACACTTTAACCAGAGTGACGGGAGAGCGGCATTTCAGAAAACGTGCTTATCTCGGCGAGAAAAAGCGATTTCGGCAATAAAATTTAAAATGCGTGTAAAACATAAACCAAACGATGAAATTGTTTATTTCTTCATGTATAATGATCAACTCGATACTCCCTAGCCCCCAACAGCCTTTTTTTCATAACACTTTAACCAGAGTGACGGGAGAGCGGCATTTCAGAAAACGTGCTTATCTCGGCGAGAAAAAGCGATTTCGGCAATAAAATTTAAAACGCGTGTAAAACATAAACCAAACGATGAAATTGGTTATGTCTTCATGTATAATGATCAACTCGATACTCCCTAGCCCCCAACAGCCTTTTTTTTTCATAACACTTTAACCAGAGTGACGGGAGAGCGGCATTTCAGAAAACGTGCTTATCTCGGCGAGAAAAAGCGATTTCGGCAATAAAATTTAAAACGCGTGTAAAACATAAACCAAACGATGACATTGGTTATTTCTACATGTATAATGATCAACTCGATACTCCCTAGCCCCCAACAGCCTTTTTTTTCATAACACTTTAACCAGAGTGACGGGAGAGCGGCATTTCAGAAAACGTGCTTATCTCGGCGAGAAAAAGCGATTTCGGCAATAAAATTTAAAACGCGTGTAAAACATAAACCAAACGATGAAATTGGTTATTTCTTCATGTATAATGATCAACTCGATACTCCCTAGCCCCCAACAGCCTTTTTTTTCATAACACTTTAACCAGAGTGACGGGAGAGCGGCATTTCAGAAAACGTGCTTATCTCGGCGAGAAAAAGCGATTTCGGCAATAAAATTTAAAACACGTGTAAAACATAAACCAAACGATCAAATTGGTTATTTCTTCATGTATAATGATCAACTCGATACTCCCTAGCCCCCAACAGCCTTTTTTTTCATAACACTTTAACCAGAGTGACGGGAGAGCGGCATTTCAGAAAACGTGCTTATCTCGGCGAGAAAAAGCGATTTCGGCAATAAAATTTAAAACGCGTGTAAAACATAAACCAAACGATGACATTGGTTATTTCTTCATGTATAATGATCAACTCGATACTCCCTAGCCCCCAACAGCCTTTTTTTTCATAACACTTTAACCAGAGTGACGGGAGAGCGGCATTTCAGAAAACGTGCTTATCTCGGCGAGAAAAAGCGATTTCGGCAATAAAATTTAAAACGCGTGTAAAACATAAACCAAACGATGAAATTGGTTATTTCTTCATGTATAATGATCAACTCGATACTCCCTAGCCCCCAACAGCCTTTTTTTTCATAACACTTTAACCAGAGTGACGGGAGAGCGGCATTTCAGAAAACGTGCTTATCTCGGCGAGAAAAAGCGATTTCGGCAATAAAATTTAAAACGCGTGTAAAACATAAACCAAACGATGAAATTGGTTATGTCTTCATGTATAATGATCAACTCGATACTCCCTAGCCCCCAACAGCCTTTTTTTCATAACACTTTAACCAGAGTGACGGGAGAGCGGCATTTCAGAAAACGTGCTTATCTCGGCGAGAAAAAGCGATTTCGGCAATAAAATTTAAAACGCGTGTAAAACATAAACCAAACGATGAAATTGGTTATGTCTTCATGTATAATGATCAACTCGATACTCCCTAGCCCCCAACAGCCTTTTTTTTTCATAACACTTTAACCAGAGTGACGGGAGAGCGGCATTTCAGAAAACGTGCTTATCTCGGCGAGAAAAAGCGATTTCGGCAATAAAATTTAAAACGCGTGTAAAACATAAACCAAACGATGACATTGGTTATTTCTACATGTATAATGATCAACTCGATACTCCTTAGCCCCCAACAGCCTTTTTTTTCATAACACTTTAACCAGAGTGACGGGAGAGCGGCATTTCAGAAAACGTGCTTATCTCGGCGAGAAAAAGCGATTTCGGCAATAAAATTTAAAACGCGTGTAAAACATAAACCAAACGATGAAATTAGTTATTTCTTCATGTATAATGATCAACTCGATACTCCCTAGCCCCCAACAGCCTTTTTTTTCATAACACTTTAACCAGAGTGACGGGAGAGCGGCATTTCAGAAAACGTGCTTTTCTCGGCGAGAAAAAGCGATTTCGGCAATAAAATTTAAAACGCGTGTAAAACATAAACCAAACGATGAAATTGGTTATGTCTTCATGTATAATGATCAACTCGATACTCCCTAGCCCCCAACAGCCTTTTTTTTCATAACACTTTAACCAGAGTGACGGGAGAGCGGCATTTCAGAAAACGTGCTTATCTCGGCGAGAAAAAGCGATTTCGGCAATAAAATTTAAAACGCGTGTAAAACATAAACCAAACGATGACATTGGTTATTTCTACATGTATAATGATCAACTCGATACTCCCTAGCCCCCAACAGCCTTTTTTTTCATAACACTTTAACCAGAGTGACGGGAGAGCGGCATTTCAGAAAACGTGCTTATCTCGGCGAGAAAAAGCGATTTCGGCAATAAAATTTAAAACGCGTGTAAAACATAAACCAAACAATGAAATTGGTTATTTCTTCATGTATAATGATTAACTCGATACTCCCTAGCCCCCAACAGCCTTTTTTTTCATAACACTTTAACCAGAGTGACGGGAGAGCGGCATTTCAGAAAACGTGCTTATCTCGGCGAGAAAAAGCGATTTCGGCAATAAAATTTAAAACGCGTGTAAAACATAAACCAAACGATGACATTGGTTATTTCTACATGTATAATGATCAACTCGATACTCCCTAGCCCCCAACAGCCTTTTTTTTCATAACACTTTAACCAGAGTGACGGGAGAGCGGCATTTCAGAAAACGTGCTTATCTCGGCGAGAAAAAGCGATTTCGGCAATAAAATTTAAAACGCGTGTAAAACATAAACCAAACAATAAAATTGGTTATTTCTTCATGTATAATGATCAACTCGATACTCCCTAGCCCCCAACAGCCTTTTTTTTCATAACACTTTAACCAGAGTGACGGGAGAGCGGCATTTCAGAAAACGTGCTTATCTCGGCGAGAAAAAGCGATTTCGGCAATAAAATTTAAAACGCGTGTAAAACATAAACCAAACGATGAAATTGGTTATTTCTTCATGTATAATGATCAACTCGATACTCCCGAGCCCCCAACAGCCTTTTTTTTCGTAACACTTTACCCAGAGTGACGGGAGAGCGGCATTTCAGAGAACGTGCTTATCTCGGCGAGAAAAAGCGATTTCGGCAATAAAATTTAAAACGCGTTTAAAACATAAACCAAACGATGAAATTGGTTATTTCTTCGTGTATAATGATCAACTCGATACTCCCTAGCCCCCAACAGCCTTTTTTTTCATAACACTTTAACCAGAGTGACGGGAGAGCGGCATTTCAGAAAACGTGCATATCTCGGCGAGAAAAAGCGATTTCGGCAATAAAATTTAAAACGCGTGTAAAACATAAACCAAACGATGAAATTGGTTATTTCTTCATGTATAATGATCAACTCGATACTCCCTAGCCCCCAACAGCCTTTTTTTTCATAACACTTTAACCAGAGTGACGGGAGAGCGGCATTTCAGAAAACGTGCTTATCTCGGCGAGAAAAAGCGATTTCGGCAATAAAATTTAAAATGCGTGTAAAACATAAACCAAACGATGAAATTGTTTATTTCTTCATGTATAATGATCAACTCGATACTCCCTAGCCCCCAACAGCCTTTTTTTCATAACACTTTAACCAGAGTGACGGGAGAGCGGCATTTCAGAAAACGTGCTTATCTCGGCGAGAAAAAGCGATTTCGGCAATAAAATTTAAAACGCGTGTAAAACATAAACCAAACGATGAAATTAGTTATTTCTTCATGTATAATGATCAACTCGATACTCCTTAGCCCCCAACAGCCTTTTTTTTCATAACACTTTAACCAGAGTGACGGGAGAGCGGCATTTCAGAAAACGTGCTTATCTCGGCGAGAAAAAGCGATTTCGGCAATAAAATTTAAAACGCGTGTAAAACATAAACCAAACGATGAAATTGGTTATTTCTTCATGTATAATGATCAACTCGATACTCCCTAGCCCCCAACAGCCTTTTTTTTCATAACACTTTAACCAGAGTGACGGGAGAGCGGCATTTCAGAAAACGTGCTTATCTCGGCGAGAAAAAGCGATTTCGGCAATAAAATTTAAAACGCGTGTAAAACATAAACCAAACGATCAAATTGGTTATTTCTTCATGTATAATGATCAACTCGATACTCCCTAGCCCCCAACAGCCTTTTTTTTCATAACACTTTAACCAGAGTGACGGGAGAGCGGCATTTCAGAAAACGTGCTTATCTCGGCGAGAAAAAGCGATTTCGGCAATAAAATTTAAAACGCGTGTAAAACATAAACCAAACGATGAAATTGGTTATGTCTTCATGTATAATGATCAACTCGATACTCCCTAGCCCCCAACAGCCTTTTTTTCATAACACTTTAACCAGAGTGACGGGAGAGCGGCATTTCAGAAAACGTGCTTATCTCGGCGAGAAAAAGCGATTTCGGCAATAAAATTTAAAACGCGTGTAAAACATAAACCAAACGATGAAATTGGTTATGTCTTCATGTATAATGATCAACTCGATACTCCCTAGCCCCCAACAGCCTTTTTTTTTTCATAACACTTTAACCAGAGTGACGGGAGAGCGGCATTTCAGAAAACGTGCTTATCTCGGCGAGAAAAAGCGATTTCGGCAATAAAATTTAAAACGCGTGTAAAACATAAACCAAACGATGACATTGGTTATTTCTACATGTATAATGATCAACTCGATACTCCTTAGCCCCCAACAGCCTTTTTTTTCATAACACTTTAACCAGAGTGACGGGAGAGCGGCATTTCAGAAAACGTGCTTATCTCGGCGAGAAAAAGCGATTTCGGCAATAAAATTTAAAACGCGTGTAAAACATAAACCAAACGATGAAATTAGTTATTTCTTCATGTATAATGATCAACTCGATACTCCCTAGCCCCCAACAGCCTTTTTTTTCATAACACTTTAACCAGAGTGACGGGAGAGCGGCATTTCAGAAAACGTGCTTTTCTCGGCGAGAAAAAGCGATTTCGGCAATAAAATTTAAAACGCGTGTAAAACATAAACCAAACGATGAAATTGGTTATGTCTTCATGTATAATGATCAACTCGATACTCCCTAGCCCCCAACAGCCTTTTTTTTCATAACACTTTAACCAGAGTGACGGGAGAGCGGCATTTCAGAAAACGTGCTTATCTCGGCGAGAAAAAGCGATTTCGGCAATAAAATTTAAAACGCGTGTAAAACATAAACCAAACGATGACATTGGTTATTTCTACATGTATAATGATCAACTCGATACTCCCTAGCCCCCAACAGCCTTTTTTTTCATAACACTTTAACCAGAGTGACGGGAGAGCGGCATTTCAGAAAACGTGCTTATCTCGGCGAGAAAAAGCGATTTCGGCAATAAAATTTAAAACGCGTGTAAAACATAAACCAAACAATGAAATTGGTTATTTCTTCATGTATAATGATCAACTCGATACTCCCTAGCCCCCAACAGCCTTTTTTTTCATAACACTTTAACCAGAGTGACGGGAGAGCGGCATTTCAGAAAACGTGCTTATCTCGGCGAGAAAAAGCGATTTCGGCAATAAAATTTAAAACGCGCGTAAAACATAAACCAAACGATGAAATTGGTTATTTCTTCATGTATAATGATCAACTCGATACTCCCTAGCCCCCAACAGCCTTTTTTTTCATAACACTTTAACCAGAGTGACGGGAGAGCGGCATTTCAGAAGACGTGCTTATCTCGGCGAGAAAAAGCGATTTCGGCAATAAAATTTAAAACGCGTGTAAAACATAAACCAAACGATGAAATTGGTTATTTCTTCATGTATAATGATCAACTCGATACTCCCTAGCCCCCAACAGCCTTTTTTTTCATAACACTTTAACCAGAGTGACGGGAGAGCGGCATTTCAGAAAACGTGCTTATCTCGGCGAGAAAAAGCGATTTCGGCAATAAAATTTAAAACGCGTGTAAAACATAAACCAAACGATGAAATTGGTTATTTCTTCATGTATAATGATCAACTCGATACTCCCTAGCCCCCAACAGCCTTTTTTTTTCACAACACTTTAACCAGAGTGACGGGAGAGCGGTATTTCAGAAAACGTGCTTATCTCGGCGAGAAAAAGCGATTTCGGCAATAAAATTTAAAACGCGTGTAAAACATAAACCAAACGATGAAATTGGTTATTTCTTCATGTATAATGATCAACTCGATACTCCCTAGCCCCCAACAGCTTTTTTTTCATAACACTTTAACCAGAGTGACGGGAGAGCGGCATTTCAGAAAACGTGCTTATCTCGGCGAGAAAAAGCGATTTCGGCAATAAAATTTAAAACGCGTGTAAAACATAAACCAAACGATGAAATTGGTTATTTCTTCATGTATAATGATCAACTCGATACTCCCTAGCCCCCAACAGCCTTTTTTTTTCATAACACTTTAACCAGAGTGACGGGAGAGCGGCATTTCAGAAAACGTGCTTATCTCGGCGAGAAAAAGCGATTTCGGCAATAAAATTTAAAACGCGTGTAAAACAATAAACCAAACGATGAAATTGGTTATTTCTTCATGTATAATGATCAACTCGATACTCCCTAGCCCCCAACAGCCTTTTTTTTCATAACACTTTAACCAGAGTGACGGGAGAGCGGCTATTTCAGAAAACGTGCTTATCTCGGCGAGAAAAAGCGATTTCGGCAATAAAATTTAAAACGCGTGTAAAACATAAACCAAACGATGAAATTGGTTATTTCTTCATGTATAATGATCAACTCGATACTCCCTAGCCCCCAACAGCCTTTTTTTTCATAACACTTTAACCAGAGTGACGGGAGAGCGGCATTTCAGAAAACGTGCTTATCTCGGCGAGAAAAAGCGATTTCGGCAATAAAATTTAAAACGCGTGTAAAACATAAACCAAACGATGAAATTGGTTATTTCTTCATGTATAATGATCAACTCGATACTCCCTAGCCCCCAACAGCCTTTTTTTTCATAACACTTTAACCAGAGTGACGGGAGAGCGGCATTTCAGAAAACGTGCTTATCTCGGCGAGAAAAAGCGATTTCGGCAATAAAATTTAAAACGCGTGTAAAACATAAACCAAACGATGAAATTGGTTATTTCTTCATGTATAATGATCAACTCGATACTCCCTAGCCCCCAACAGCCTTTTTTTTCATAACACTTTAACCAGAGTGACGGGAGAGCGGCATTTCAGAAAACGTGCTTATCTCGGCGAGAAAAAGCGATTTCGGCAATAAAATTTAAAACGCGTGTAAAACATAAACCAAACGATGAAATTGGTTATTTCTTCATGTATAATGATCAACTCGATACTCCCTAGCCCCCAACAGCCTTTTTTTTCATAACACTTTAACCAGAGTGACGGGAGAGCGGCATTTCAGAAAACGTGCTTATCTCGGCGAGAAAAAGCGATTTCGGCAATAAAATTTAAAACGCGTGTAAAACATAAACCAAACGATGAAATTGGTTATTTCTTCATGTATAATGATCAACTCGATACTCCCTAGCCCCCAACAGCCTTTTTTTTCATAACACTTTAACCAGAGTGACGGGAGAGCGGCATTTCAGAAAACGTGCTTATCTCGGCGAGAAAAAGCGATTTCGGCAATAAAATTTAAAACGCGTGTAAAACATAAACCAAACGATGAAATTGGTTATTTCTTCATGTATAATGATCAACTCGATACTCCCTAGCCCCCAACAGCCTTTTTTTTCATAACACTTTAACCAGAGTGACGGGAGAGCGGCATTTCAGAAAACGTGCTTATCTCGGCGAGAAAAAGCGATTTCGGCAATAAAATTTAAAACGCGTGTAAAACATAAACCAAACGATGAAATTGGTTATTTCTTCATGTATAATGATCAACTCGATACTCCCTAGCCCCCAACAGCCTTTTTTTTCATAACACTTTAACCAGAGTGACGGGAGAGCGGCATTTCAGAAAACGTGCTTATCTCGGCGAGAAAAAGCGATTTCGGCAATAAAATTTAAAACGCGTGTAAAACATAAACCAAACGATGAAATTGGTTATTTCTTCATGTATAATGATCAACTCGATACTCCCTAGCCCCCAACAGCCTTTTTTTTCATAACACTTTAACCAGAGTGACGGGAGAGCGGCATTTCAGAAAACGTGCTTATCTCGGCGAGAAAAAGCGATTTCGGCAATAAAATTTAAAACGCGTGTAAAACATAAACCAAACGATGAAATTGGTTATTTCTTCATGTATAATGATCAACTCGATACTCCCTAGCCCCCAACAGCCTTTTTTTTCATAACACTTTAACCAGAGTGACGGGAGAGCGGCATTTCAGAAAACGTGCTTATCTCGGCGAGAAAAAGCGATTTCGGCAATAAAATTTAAAACGCGTGTAAAACATAAACCAAACGATGAAATTGGTTATTTCTTCATGTATAATGATCAACTCGATACTCCCTAGCCCCCAACAGCCTTTTTTTTCATAACACTTTAACCAGAGTGACGGGAGAGCGGCATTTCAGAAAACGTGCTTATCTCGGCGAGAAAAAGCGATTTCGGCAATAAAATTTAAAACGCGTGTAAAACATAAACCAAACGATGAAATTGGTTATTTCTTCATGTATAATGATCAACTCGATACTCCCTAGCCCCCAACAGCCTTTTTTTTCATAACACTTTAACCAGAGTGACGGGAGAGCGGCATTTCAGAAAACGTGCTTATCTCGGCGAGAAAAAGCGATTTCGGCAATAAAATTTAAAACGCGTGTAAAACATAAACCAAACGATGAAATTGGTTATTTCTTCATGTATAATGATCAACTCGATACTCCCTAGCCCCCAACAGCCTTTTTTTTCATAACACTTTAACCAGAGTGACGGGAGAGCGGCATTTCAGAAAACGTGCTTATCTCGGCGAGAAAAAGCGATTTCGGCAATAAAATTTAAAACGCGTGTAAAACATAAACCAAACGATGAAATTGGTTATTTCTTCATGTATAATGATCAACTCGATACTCCCTAGCCCCCAACAGCCTTTTTTTTCATAACACTTTAACCAGAGTGACGGGAGAGCGGCATTTCAGAAAACGTGCTTATCTCGGCGAGAAAAAGCGATTTCGGCAATAAAATTTAAAACGCGTGTAAAACATAAACCAAACGATGAAATTGGTTATTTCTTCATGTATAATGATCAACTCGATACTCCCTAGCCCCCAACAGCCTTTTTTTTCATAACACTTTAACCAGAGTGACGGGAGAGCGGCATTTCAGAAAACGTGCTTATCTCGGCGAGAAAAAGCGATTTCGGCAATAAAATTTAAAACGCGTGTAAAACATAAACCAAACGATGAAATTGGTTATTTCTTCATGTATAATGATCAACTCGATACTCCCTAGCCCCCAACAGCCTTTTTTTTCATAACACTTTAACCAGAGTGACGGGAGAGCGGCATTTCAGAAAACGTGCTTATCTCGGCGAGAAAAAGCGATTTCGGCAATAAAATTTAAAACGCGTGTAAAACATAAACCAAACGATGAAATTGGTTATTTCTTCATGTATAATGATCAACTCGATACTCCCTAGCCCCCAACAGCCTTTTTTTTCATAACACTTTAACCAGAGTGACGGGAGAGCGGCATTTCAGAAAACGTGCTTATCTCGGCGAGAAAAAGCGATTTCGGCAATAAAATTTAAAACGCGTGTAAAACATAAACCAAACGATGAAATTGGTTATTTCTTCATGTATAATGATCAACTCGATACTCCCTAGCCCCCAACAGCCTTTTTTTTCATAACACTTTAACCAGAGTGACGGGAGAGCGGCATTTCAGAAAACGTGCTTATCTCGGCGAGAAAAAGCGATTTCGGCAATAAAATTTAAAACGCGTGTAAAACATAAACCAAACGATGAAATTGGTTATTTCTTCATGTATAATGATCAACTCGATACTCCCTAGCCCCCAACAGCCTTTTTTTTTCATAACACTTTAACCAGAGTGACGGGAGAGCGGCATTTCAGAAAACGTGCTTATCTCGGCGAGAAAAAGCGATTTCGGCAATAAAATTTAAAACGCGTGTAAAACATAAACCAAACGATGAAATTGGTTATTTCTTCATGTATAATGATCAACTCGATACTCCCTAGCCCCCAACAGCCTTTTTTTTCATAACACTTTAACCAGAGTGACGGGAGAGCGGCATTTCAGAAAACGTGCTTATCTCGGCGAGAAAAAGCGATTTCGGCAATAAAATTTAAAACGCGTGTAAAACATAAACCAAACGATGAAATTGGTTATTTCTTCATGTATAATGATCAACTCGATACTCCCTAGCCCCCAACAGCCTTTTTTTTCATAACACTTTAACCAGAGTGACGGGAGAGCGGCATTTCAGAAAACGTGCTTATCTCGGCGAGAAAAAGCGATTTCGGCAATAAAATTTAAAACGCGTGTAAAACATAAACCAAACGATGAAATTGGTTATTTCTTCATGTATAATGATCAACTCGATACTCCCTAGCCCCCAACAGCCTTTTTTTTCATAACACTTTAACCAGAGTGACGGGAGAGCGGCATTTCAGAAAACGTGCTTATCTCGGCGAGAAAAAAGCGATTTCGGCAATAAAATTTAAAACGCGTGTAAAACATAAACCAAACGATGAAATTGGTTATTTCTTCATGTATAATGATCAACTCGATACTCCCTAGCCCCCAACAGCCTTTTTTTTCATAACACTTTAACCAGAGTGACGGGAGAGCGGCATTTCAGAAAACGTGCTTATCTCGGCGAGAAAAAGCGATTTCGGCAATAAAATTTAAAACGCGTGTAAAACATAAACCAAACGATGAAATTGGTTATTTCTTCATGTATAATGATCAACTCAATACTCCCTAGCCCCCAACAGTCTTTTTTTTTCATAACACTTTAACCAGAGTGACGGGAGAGCGGCATTTCAGAAAACGTGCTTATCTCGGCGAGAAAAAGCGATTTCGGCAATAAAATTTAAAACGCGTGTAAAACATAAACCAAACGATGAAATTGGTTATTTCTTCATGTATAATGATCAACTCGATACTCCCTAGCCCCCAACAGCCTTTTTTTTCATAACACTTTAACCAGAGTGACGGGAGAGCGGCATTTCAGAAAACGTGCTTATCTCGGCGAGAAAAAGCGATTTCGGCAATAAAATTTAAAACGCGTGTAAAACATAAACCAAACGATGAAATTGGTTATTTCTTCATGTATAATGATCAACTCGATACTCCCTAGCCCCCAACAGCCTTTTTTTTCATAACACTTTAACCAGAGTGACGGGAGAGCGGCATTTCAGAAAACGTGCTTATCTCGGCGAGAAAAAGCGATTTCGGCAATAAAATTTAAAACGCGTGTAAAACATAAACCAAACGATGAAATTGGTTATTTCTTCATGTATAATGATCAACTCGATACTCCCTAGCCCCCAACAGCCTTTTTTTTCATAACACTTTAACCAGAGTGACGGGAGAGCGGCATTTCAGAAAACGTGCTTATCTCGGCGAGAAAAAGCGATTTCGGCCATAAAATTTAAAACGCGTGTAAAACATAAACCAAACGATGAAATTGGTTATTTCTTCATGTATAATGATCAACTCGATACTCCCTAGCCCCCAACAGCCTTTTTTTTCATAACACTTTAACCAGAGTGACGGGAGAGCGGCATTTCAGAAAACGTGCTTATCTCGGCGAGAAAAAGCGATTTCGGCAATAAAATTTAAAACGCGTGTAAAACATAAACCAAACGATGAAATTGGTTATTTCTTCATGTATAATGATCAACTCGATACTCCCTAGCCCCCAACAGCCTTTTTTTTCATAACACTTTAACCAGAGTGACGGGAGAGCGGCATTTCAGAAAACGTGCTTATCTCGGCGAGAAAAAGCGATTTCGGCAATAAAATTTAAAACGCGTGTAAAACATAAACCAAACGATGAAATTGGTTATTTCTTCATGTATAATGATCAACTCAATACTCCCTAGCCCCCAAACAGCCTTTTTTTTCATAACACTTTAACCAGAGTGACGGGAGAGCGGCATTTCAGAAAACGTGCTTATCTCGGCGAGAAACAAGCGATTTCGGCAATAAAATTTAAAACGCGTGTAAAACATAAACCAAACGATGAAATTGGTTATTTCTTCATGTATAATGATCAACTCGATACTCCCTAGCCCCCAACAGCCTTTTTTTTCATAACACTTTAACCAGAGTGACGGGAGAGCGGCATTTCAGAAAACGTGCTTATCTCGGCGAGAAAAAGCGATTTCGGCAATAAAATTTAAAACGCGTGTAAAACATAAACCAAACGATGAAATTGGTTATTTCTTCATGTATAATGATCAACTCGATACTCCCTAGCCCCCAACAGCCTTTTTTTTCATAACACTTTAACCAGAGTGACGGGAGAGCGGCATTTCAGAAAACGTGCTTATCTCGGCGAGAAAAAGCGATTTCGGCAATAAAATTTAAAACGCGTGTAAAACATAAACCAAACGATGAAATTGGTTATTTCTTCATGTATAATGATCAACTCGATACTCCCTAGCCCCCAACAGCCTTTTTTTCCATAACACTTTAACCAGAGTGACGGGAGAGCGGCATTTCAGAAAACGTGCTTATCTCGGCGAGAAAAAGCGATTTCGGCAATAAAATTTAAAACGCGTGTAAAACATAAACCAAACGATGAAATTGGTTATTTCTTCATGTATAATGATCAACTCGATACTCCCTAGCCCCCAACAGCCTTTTTTTTCATAACACTTTAACCAGAGTGACGGGAGAGCGGCATTTCAGAAAACGTGCTTATCTCGGCGAGAAAAAGCGATTTCGGCAATAAAATTTAAAACGCGTGTAAAACATAAACCAAACGATGAAATTGGTTATTTCTTCATGTATAATGATCAACTCGATACTCCCTAGCCCCCAACAGCCTTTTTTTTCATAACACTTTAACCAGAGTGACGGGAGAGCGGCATTTCAGAAAACGTGCTTATCTCGGCGAGAAAAAGCGATTTCGGCAATAAAATTTAAAACGCGTGTAAAACATAAACCAAACGATGAAATTGGTTATTTCTTCATGTATAATGATCAACTCGATACTCCCTAGCCCCCAACAGCCTTTTTTTTCATAACACTTTAACCAGAGTGACGGGAGAGCGGCATTTCAGAAAACGTGCTTATCTCGGCGAGAAAAAGCGATTTCGGCAATAAAATTTAAAACGCGTGTAAAACATAAACCAAACGATGAAATTGGTTATTTCTTCATGTATAATGATCAACTCGATACTCCCTAGCCCCCAACAGCCTTTTTTTTCATAACACTTTAACCAGAGTGACGGGAGAGCGGCATTTCAGAAAACGTGCTTATCTCGGCGAGAAAAAGCGATTTCGGCAATAAAATTTAAAACGCGTGTAAAACATAAACCAAACGATGAAATTGGTTATTTCTTCATGTATAATGATCAACTCGATACTCCCTAGCCCCCAACAGCCTTTTTTTTTATAACACTTTAACCAGAGTGACGGGAGAGCGGCATTTCAGAAAACGTGCTTATCTCGGCGAGAAAAAGCGATTTCGGCAATAAAATTTAAAACGCGTGTAAAACATAAACCAAACGATGAAATTGGTTATTTCTTCATGTATAATGATCAACTCGATACTCCCTAGCCCCCAACAGCCTTTTTTTTCATAACACTTTAACCAGAGTGACGGGAGAGCGGCATTTCAGAAAACGTGCTTATCTCGGCGAGAAAAAGCGATTTCGGCAATAAAATTTAAAACGCGTGTAAAACATAAACCAAACGATGAAATTGGTTATTTCTTCATGTATAATGATCAACTCGATACTCCCTAGCCCCCAACAGCCTTTTTTTCATAACACTTTAACCAGAGTGACGGGAGAGCGGCATTTCAGAAAACGTGCTTATCTCGGCGAGAAAAAGCGATTTCGGCAATAAAATTTAAAACGCGTGTAAAACATAAACCAAACGATGAAATTGGTTATTTCTTCATGTATAATGATCAACTCGATACTCCCTAGCCCCCAACAGCCTTTTTTTTCATAACACTTTAACCAGAGTGACGGGAGAGCGGCATTTCAGAAAACGTGCTTATCTCGGCGAGAAAAAGCGATTTCGGCAATAAAATTTAAAACGCGTGTAAAACATAAACCAAACGATGAAATTGGTTATTTCTTCATGTATAATGAGCAACTCGATACTCCCTAGTCCCCAACAGCCTTTTTTTTCACAACACTTTAACCAGAGTGACGGGAGAGCGGCATTTCAGAAAACGTGCTTATCTCGGCGAGAAAAAGCGATTTCGGCAATAAAATTTAAAACGCGTGTAAAACATAAACCAAACGATGAAATTGGTTATTTCTTCATGTATAATGATCAACTCGATACTCCCTAGCCCCCAACAGCCTTTTTTTTCATAACACTTTAACCAGAGTGACGGGAGAGCGGCATTTCAGAAAACGTGCTTATCTCGGCGAGAAAAAGCGATTTCGGCAATAAAATTTAAAACGCGTGTAAAACCTAAACCAAACGATGAAATTGGTTATTTCTTCATGTATAATGATCAACTCGATACTCCCTAGCCCCCAACAGCCTTTTTTTTTCATAACACTTTAACCAGAGTGACGGGAGAGCGGCATTTCAGAAAACGTGCTTATCTCGGCGAGAAAAAGCGATTTCGGCAATAAAATTTAAAACGCGTGTAAAACATAAACCAAACGATGAAATTGGTTATTTCTTCATGTATAATGATCAACTCGATACTCCCTAGCCCCCAACAGCCTTTTTTTTCATAACACTTTAACCAGAGTGACGGGAGAGCGGCATTTCAGAAAACGTGCTTATCTCGGCGAGATAAAGCGATTTCGGCAATAAAATTTAAAACGCGTGTAAAACATAAACCAAACGATGAAATGGGTTATTTCTTCATGTATAATGATCAACTCGATACTCCCTAGCCCCCAACAGCCTTTTTTTTCATAACACTTTAACCAGAGTGACGGGAGAGCGGCATTTCAGAAAACGTGCTTATCTCGGCGAGAAAAAGCGATTTCGGCAATAAAATTTAAAACGCGTGTAAAACATAAACCAAACGATGAAATTGGTTATTTCTTCATGTATAATGATCAACTCGATACTCCCTAGCCCCCAACAGCCTTTTTTTTCATAACACTTTAACCAGAGTGACGGGAGAGCGGCATTTCAGAAAACGTGCTTATCTCGGCGAGAAAAAGCGATTTCGGCAATAAAATTTAAAACGCGTGTAAAACATAAACCAAACGATGAAATTGGTTATTTCTTCATGTATAATGATCAACTCGATACTCCCTAGCCCCCAACAGCCTTTTTTTTCATAACACTTTAACCAGAGTGACGGGAGAGCGGCATTTCAGAAAACGTGCTTATCTCGGCGAGATAAAGCGATTTCGGCAATAAAATTTAAAACGCGTGTAAAACATAAACCAAACGATGAAATGGGTTATTTCTTCATGTATAATGATCAACTCGATACTCCCTAGCCCCCAACAGCCTTTTTTTTCATAACACTTTAACCAGAGTGACGGGAGAGCGGCATTTCAGAAAACGTGCTTATCTCGGCGAAAAAAAGCGATTTCGGCAATAAAATTTAAAACGCGTGTAAAACATAAACCAAACGATGAAATTGGTTATTTCTTCATGTATAATGATCAACTCGATACTCCCTAGCCCCCAACAGCCTTTTTTTTCATAACACTTTAACCAGAGTGACGGGAGAGCGGCATTTCAGAAAACGTGCTTATCTCGGCGAGAAAAAGCGATTTCGGCAATAAAATTTAAAACTCGTGTAAAACATAAACCAAACGATGAAATTGGTTATTTCTTCATGTATAATGATCAACTCGATACTCCCTAGCCCCCAACAGCCTTTTTTTTCATAACACTTTAACCAGAGTGACGGGAGAGCGGCATTTCAGAAAACGTGCTTATCTCGGCGAGAAAAAGCGATTTCGGCAATAAAATTTAAAACGCGTGTAAAACATAAACCAAACGATGAAATTGGTTATTTCTTCATGTATAATGATCAACTCGATACTCCCTAGCCCCCAACAGCCTTTTTTTTCATAACACTTTAACCAGAGTGACGGGAGAGCGGCATTTCAGAAAACGTGCTTATCTCGGCGAGAAAAAGCGATTTCGGCAATAAAATTTAAAACGCGTGTAAAACATAAACCAAACGATGAAATTGGTTATTTCTTCATGTATAATGATCAACTCGATACTCCCTAGCCCCCAACAGCCTTTTTTTTCATAACACTTTAACCAGAGTGACGGGAGAGCGGCATTTCAGAAAACGTGCTTATCTCGGCGAGAAAAAGCGATTTCGGCAATAAAATTTAAAACGCGTGTAAAACATAAACCAAACGATGAAATTGGTTATTTCTTCATGTATAATGATCAACTCGATACTCCCTAGCCCCCAACAGCCTTTTTTTTCATAACACTTTAACCAGAGTGACGGGAGAGCGGCATTTCAGAAAACGTGCTTATCTCGGCGAGAAAAAGCGATTTCGGCAATAAAATTTAAAACGCGTGTAAAACATAAACCAAACGATGAAATGGGTTATTTCTTCATGTATAATGATCAACTCGATACTCCCTAGCCCCCAACAGCCTTTTTTTTCATAACACTTTAACCAGAGTGACGGGAGAGCGGCATTTCAGAAAACGTGCTTATCTCGGCGAGAAAAAGCGATTTCGGCAATAAAATTTAAAACGCGTGTAAAACATAAACCAAACGATGAAATTGGTTATTTCTTCATGTATAATGATCAACTCGATACTCCCTAGCCCCCAACAGCCTTTTTTTTCATAACACTTTAACCAGAGTGACGGGAGAGCGGCATTTCAGAAAACGTGCTTATCTCGGCGAGAAAAAGCGATTTCGGCAATAAAATTTAAAACGCGTGTAAAACATAAACCAAACGATGAAATGGGTTATTTCTTCATGTATAATGATCAACTCGATACTCCCTAGCCCCCAACAGCCTTTTTTTTCATAACACTTTAACCAGAGTGACGGGAGAGCGGCATTTCAGAAAACGTGCTTATCTCGGCGAGAAAAAGCGATTTCGGCAATAAAATTTAAAACGCGTGTAAAACATAAACCAAACGATGAAATTGGTTATTTCTTCATGTATAATGATCAACTCGATACTCCCTAGCCCCCAACAGCCTTTTTTTTCATAACACTTTAACCAGAGTGACGGGAGAGCGGCATTTCAGAAAACTTGCTTATCTCGGCGAGAAAAAGCGATTTCGGCAATAGAATTTAAAACGCGTGTAAAACATAAACCAAACGATGAAATTGGTTTTTTCTTCATGTATAATGATCAACTCGATACTCCCTAGCCCCCAACAGCCTTTTTTTTCATAACACTTTAACCAGAGTGACGGGAGAGCGGCATTTCAGAAAACGTGCTTATCTCGGCGAGAAAAAGCGATTTCGGCAATAAAATTTAAAACGCGTGTAAAACATAAACCAAACGATGAAATTGGTTATTTCTTCATGTATAATGATCAACTCGATACTCCCTAGCCCCCAACAGCCTTTTTTTTCACAACACTTTAACCAGAGTGACGGGAGAGCGGCATTTCAGAAAACGTGCTTGGCGAGAAAAAGCGATTTCGGCAATAAAATTTAAAAAGCGTGTAAAACATAAACCAAACGATGAAATTGGTTATTTCTTCATGTATAATGATCAACTCGATACTCCCTAGCCCCCAACAGCCTTTTTTTTCATAACACTTTAACCAGAGTGACGGGAGAGCGGCATTTCAGAAAACGTGCTTATCTCGGCGAGAAAAAGCGATTTCGGCAATAAAATTTAAAACGCGTGTAAAACATAAACCAAACAATGAAATTGGTTATTTCTTCATGTATAATGATCAACTCGATACTCCCTAGCCCCCAACAGCCTTTTTTTTCATAACACTTTAACCAGAGTGACGGGAGAGCGGCATTTCAGAAAACGTGCTTATCTCGGCGAGAAAAAGCGATTTCGGCAATAAAATTTAAAACGCGTGTAAAACATAAACCAAACGATGAAATGGGTTATTTCTTCATGTATAATGATCAACTCGATACTCCCTAGCCCCCAACAGCCTTTTTTTTCATAACACTTTAACCAGAGTGACGGGAGAGCGGCATTTCAGAAAACGTGCTTATCTCGGCGAGAAAAAGCGATTTCGGCAATAAAATTTAAAACGCGTGTAAAACATAAACCAAACGATGAAATTGGTTATTTCTTCATGTATAATGATCAACCCGATACTCCCTAGCCCCCAACAGCCTTTTTTTTCATAACACTTTAACCAGAGTGACGGGAGAGCGGCATTTCAGAAAACGTGCTTATCTCGGCGAGAAAAAGCGATTTCGGCAATAAAATTTAAAACGCGTGTAAAACATAAACCAAACGATGAAATTGGTTATTTCTTCATGTATAATGATCAACTCGATACTCCCTAGCCCCCAACAGCCTTTTTTTTCATAACACTTTAACCAGAGTGACGGGAGAGCGGCATTTCAGAAAACGTGCTTATCTCGGCGAGAAAAAGCGATTTCGGCAATAAAATTTAAAACGCGTGTAAAACATAAACCAAACGATGAAATTGGTTATTTCTTCATGTATAATGATCAACTCGATACTCCCTAGCCCCCAACAGCCTTTTTTTTCATAACACTTTAACCAGAGTGACGGGAGAGCGGCATTTCAGAAAACGTGCTTATCTCGGCGAGAAAAAGCGATTTCGGCAATAAAATTTAAAACGCGTGTAAAACATAAACCAAACGATGAAATTGGTTATTTCTTCATGTATAATGATCAACTCGATACTCCCTAGCCCCCAACAGCCTTTTTTTTCATAACACTTTAACCAGAGTGACGGGAGAGCGGCATTTCAGAAAACGTGCTTATCTCGGCGAGAAAAAGCGATTTCGGCAATAAAATTTAAAACGCGTGTAAAACATAAACCAAACGATGAAATTGGTTATTTCTTCATGTATAATGATCAACTCGATACTCCCTAGCCCCCAACAGCCTTTTTTTTCATAACACTTTAACCAGAGTGATGGGAGAGCGGCATTTCAGAAAACGTGCTTATCTCGGCGAGAAAAAGCGATTTCGGCAATAAAATTTAAAACGCGTGTAAAACATAAACCAAACGATGAAATTGGTTATTTCTTCATGTATAATGATCAACTCGAGTCGAGCTCCAGGGAGAGAGGCTGATTTTTTGCTTTTTGAGGCCGACCGACGAACCGGCGCGGGGCGGACTCAAAAGCCCGCAGAGCCGTAGGCACTTAGAAAAGTTTCGCCTTTGGCTGTGAGCTCCAGGGGGAGAGGCTGGTTTTGCGTTATTTCAGGCCGGCTGGAGAACCGGCGTGGGTCGGACGCACAATCCCCGCAGAGCCGTGGGCACTTAGAAAATTTTCGCCAAGTTGGCTCTGAGCGCCTGGTACCTAATATGGAAGTATAGAGGCCGACTTTCGGGCAAGATCACGCCGCGTTAGGCTTCCAGGACCCCGGCTAAGCAATTTTACCGGCCCGCCCGGTTCTTTTTTTGAACCAGTCCGGTTCTTTTTACACTTCCAGCTGGAGCTCAGCAGCGGCTTTTGGCGCAAGATCACGCCGGGTTAGGCTTCCAGGACCTCGGCTAAGGAATTCTACCGGGCCGCCCGGTTCTTTTTTTGAACCAGCCCGGTTCTTTTTACACTTCCAGCTGAAGCTCACGAGCGGCTTTTGGGACAAGATCACGCCGTGTTAGGCTTCCAGAGCCCCGGCTAAGCAATTTTACCGGCCCGCCCGGTTCTTTTTTTTTAACCAGCCCGGTTCTTTTTACACTTCCAGCTGGAGCTCAGCAGCGGCTTTTTGGACAATATCACGCCGGGTTAGGCTTCCAGGACCCCGGCTAAGCAATTTTACCGGGCCGCCCGGTTCTTTTTTTTAACCAGCCCGGTTCTTTTTACACTTCCAGCTGGAGCTCACGAGCGGCTTTTTGGACAAGATCACGCCTGGTTAGGCTTCCAGAGCCCCGGCTAAGCAATTTTAACGGGCCGCCCGGTTCTTTTTTTTAACCAGCCTGGTTCTTTTTACACTTCCAGCTGGAGCTCAGCAGCGGCTTTTTGGACAAGATCACGCCGTGTTAGGCTTCCAGAGCCCCGGCTAAGCAATTTTACCGGGTCGCCCGGTTCTTTTTTTAACCAGCCCGGTTCTTTTTACACTTCCAGCTGGAGCTCAGCAGCGGCTTTTTGCACAGTATCACGCCGGGTTAGGCTTCCAGGACCCCGGCTAGGCAATTTTACCGGGCCGCCCGGTTCTTTTTTTTAACCAGCCCGGTTCTTTTTACACTTCCAGCTGGAGCTCAGCAGCGGCTTTTTGGACAAGATCACGCCGTGTTAGGCTTCCAGAGCCCCGGCTAAGCAATTTTACCGGGTCGCCCGGTTCTTTTTTTTAACCAGCCCGGTTCTTTTTACACTTCCAGCTGGAGCTCAGCAGCGGCTTTTTGGACAAGATCACGCCGTGTTAGGCTTCCAGAGCCCCGGCTAAGCAATTTTACCGGGTCGCCCGGTTCTTTTTTTAACCAGCCCGGTTCTTTTTACACATCCAGCTGGAGCTCAGCAGCGTGTAAAACATAAACCAAACGATGAAATTGGTTATTTCTTCATGTATAATGATCAACTCGATACTCCCTAGCCCCCAACAGCCTTTTTTTTCATAACACTTTAACCAGAGTGACGGGAGAGCGGCATTTCAGAAAACGTGCTTATCTCGGCGAGAAAAAGCGATTTCGGCAATAAAATTTAAAACGCGTGTAAAACATAAACCAAACGATGAAATTGGTTATTTCTTCATGTATAATGATCAACTCGATACTCCCTAGCCCCCAACAGCCTTTTTTTTCATAACACTTTAACCAGAGTGACGGGAGAGCGGCATTTCAGAAAACGTGCTTATCTCGGCGAGAAAAAGCGATTTCGGCAATAAAATTTAAAACGCGTGTAAAACATAAACCAAACGATGAAATTGGTTATTTCTTCATGTATAATGATCAACTCGATACTCCCTAGCCCCCAACAGCCTTTTTTTTCATAACACTTTAACCAGAGTGACGGGAGAGCGGCATTTCAGAAAACGTGCTTATCTCGGCGAGAAAAAGCGATTTCGGCAATAAAATTTAAAACGCGTGTAAAACATAAACCAAACGATGAAATTGGTTATTTCTTCATGTATAATGATCAACTCGATACTCCCTAGCCCCCAACAGCCTTTTTTTTTTTTATAACACTTTAACCAGAGTGACAGGAGAGCGGCATTTCAGAAAACGTGCTTATCTCGGCGAGAAAAAGCGATTTCGGCAATAAAATTTAAAACGCGTGTAAAACATAAACCAAACGATGAAATTGGTTATTTCTTCATGTATAATGATCAACTCGATACTCCCTAGCCCCCAACAGCCTTTTTTTTCATAACACTTTAACCAGAGTGACGGGAGAGCGGCATTTCAGAAAACGTGCTTATCTCGGCGAGAAAAAGCGATTTCGGCAATAAAATTTAAAATGCGTGTAAAACATAAACCAAACAATGAAATTGGTTATTTCTTCATGTATAATAATCAACTCGATACTCCCTAGCCCCCAACAGCCTTTTTTTCCATAACACTTTAACCAGAGTGACGGGAGAGCGGCATTTCAGAAAACGTGCTTATTTCGGCGAGAAAAAGCGATTTCGGCAATAAAATTTAAAACGCGTGTAAAACATAAACCAAACGATGAAATTGGTTATTTCTTATTGTATAATGATCAACTCGATACTCTCTAGCCCCCAACAGCCTTTTTTTTCATAACACTTTAACCAGAGTGACGGGAGAGCGGCATTTCAGAAAACGTGCTTATCTCGGCGAGAAAAAGCGATTTCGGCAATAAAATTTAAAACGCGTGTAAAACATAAACCAAACGATGAAATTGGTTATTTCTTCATGTATAATGATCAACTCGATACTCCCTAGCCCCCAACAGCCTTTTTTTTCATAACACTTTAACCAGAGTGACGGGAGAGCGGCATTTCAGAAAACGTGCTTATCTCGGCGAGAAAAAGCGATTTCGGCAATAAAATTTAAAACGCGTGTAAAACATAAACCAAACGATGAAATTGGTTATTTCTTCATGTATAATGATCAACTCGATACTCCCTAGCCCCCAACAGCCTTTTTTTTCATAACACTTTAACCAGAGTGACGGGAGAGCGGCATTTCAGAAAACGTGCTTATCTCGGCGAGAAAAAGCGATTTCGGCAATAAAATTTAAAACGCGTGTAAAACATAAACCAAACGATGAAATTGGTTATTTCTTCATGTATAATGATCAACTCGATACTCCCTAGCCCCCAACAGCCTTTTTTTTCATAACACTTTAACCAGAGTGACGGGAGAGCGGCATTTCAGAAAACGTGCTTATCTCGGCGAGAAAAAGCGATTTCGGCAATAAAATTTAAAACGCCTGTAAAACATAAACCAAACGATGAAATTGGTTATTTCTTCATGTATAATGATCAACTCGATACTCCCTAGCCCCCAACAGCGTTTTTTTTCATAACACTTTAACCAGAGTGACGGGAGAGCGGCATTTCAGAAAACATGCTTATCTCGGCGAGAAAAAGCGATTTCGGCAATAAAATTTAAAACGCGTGTAAAACATAAACCAAACGATGAAATTGGTTATTTCTTCATGTATAATGATCAACTCGATACTCCCTAGCCCCCAACAGCCTTTTTTTTCATAACACTTTAACCAGAGTGACGGGAGAGCGGCATTTCAGAAAACGTGCTTATCTCGGCGAGAAAAAGCGATTTCGGCAATAAAATTTAAAACGCGTGTAAAACATAAACCAAACGATGAAATTGGTTATTTCTTCATGTATAATGATCAACTCGATACTCCCTAGCCCCCAACAGCCTTTTTTTTCATAACACTTTAACCAGAGTGACGGGAGAGCGGCATTTCAGAAAACGTGCTTATCTCGGCGAGAAAAAGCGATTTCGGCAATAAAATTTAAAACGCGTGTAAAACATAAACCAAACGATGAAATTGGTTATTTCTTCATGTATAATGATCAACTCGATACTCCCTAGCCCCCAACAGCCTTTTTTTTCATAACACTTTAACCAGAGTGACGGGAGAGTGGCATTTCAGAAAACGTGCTTATCTCGGCGAGAAAAAGCGATTTCGGCAATAAAATTTAAAACGCGTGTAAAACATAAACCAAACGATGAAATTGGTTATTTCTTCATGTATAATGATCAACTCGATACTCCCTAGCCCCCAACAGCCTTTTTTTTCATAACACTTTAACCAGAGTGACGGGAGAGCGGCATTTCAGAAAACGTGCTTATCTCGGCGAGAAAAAGCGATTTCGGCAATAAAATTTAAAACGCGTGTAAAACATAAACCAAACGATGAAATGGGTTATTTCTTCATGTATAATGATCAACTCGATACTCCCTAGCCCCCAACAGCCTTTTTTTTCATAACACTTTAACCAGAGTGAAGGGAGAGCGGCATTTCAGAAAACGTGCTTATCTCGGCGAGAAAAAGCGATTTCGGCAATAAAATTTAAAACGCGTGTAAAACATAAACCAAACGATGAAATTGGTTATTTCTTCATGTATAATGATCAACTCGATACTCCCTAGCCCCCAACAGCCTTTTTTTTCATAACACTTTAACCAGAGTGACGGGAGAGCGGCATTTCAGAAAACGTGCTTATCTCGGCGAGAAAAAGCGATTTCGGCAATAAAATTTAAAACGCGTGTAAAACATAAACCAAACGATGAAATTGGTTATTTCTTCATGTATAATGATCAACTCGATACTCCCTAGCCCCCAACAGCCTTTTTTTTTCATAACACTTTAACCAGAGTGACGGGAGAGCGGCATTTCAGAAAACGTGCTTATCTCGGCGAGAAAAAGCGATTTCGGCAATAAAATTTAAAACGCGTGTAAAACATAAACCAAACGATGAAATTGGTTATTTCTTCATGTATAATGATCAACTCGATACTCCCTAGCCCCCAACAGCCTTTTTTTTCATAACACTTTAACCAGAGTGACGGGAGAGCGGCATTTCAGAAAACGTGCTTATCTCGGCGAGAAAAAGCGATTTCGGCAATAAAATTTAAAACGCGTGTAAAACATAAACCAAACGATGAAATTGGTTATTTCTTCATGTATAATGATCAACTCGATACTCCCTAGCCCCCAACAGCCTTTTTTTTTATAACACTTTAACCAGAGTGACGGGAGAGCGGCATTTCAGAAAACGTGCTTATCTCGGCGAGAAAAAGCGATTTCGGCAATAAAATTTAAAACGCGTGTAAAACATAAACCAAACGATGAAATTGGTTATTTCTTCATGTATAATGATCAACTCGATACTCCCTAGCCCCCAACAGCCTTTTTTTTCATAACACTTTAACCAGAGTTACGGGAGAGCGGCATTTCAGAAAACGTGCTTATCTCGGCGAGAAAAAGCGATTTCGGCAATAAAATTTAAAACGCGTGTAAAACATAAACCAAACGATGAAATTGGTTTTTTCTTCATGTATAATGATCAACTCGATACTCCCTAGCCCCCAACAGCCTTTTTTTTCATAACACTTTAACCAGAGTGACGGGAGAGCGGCATTTCAGAAAACGTGCTTATCTCGGCGAGAAAAAGCGATTTCGGCAATAAAATTTAAAACGCGTGTAAAACATAAACCAAACGATGAAATTGGTTATTTCTTCATGTATAATGATCAACTCGATACTCCCTAGCCCCCAACAGCCTTTTTTTTCATAACACTTTAACCACAGTGACGGGAGAGCGGCATTTCAGAAAACGTGCTTATCTCGGCGAGAAAAAGCGATTTCGGCAATAAAATTTAAAACGCGTGTAAAACATAAACCAAACGATGAAATTGGTTATTTCTTCATGTATAATGATCAACTCGATACTCCCTAGCCCCCAACAGCCTTTTTTTTCATAACACTTTAACCAGAGTGACGGGAGAGCGGCATTTCAGAAAACGTGCTTATCTCGGCGAGAAAAAGCGATTTCGGCAATAAAATTTAAAACGCGTTTAAAACATAAACCAAACGATGAAATTGGTTATTTCTTCATGTATAATGATCAACTCGATACTCCCTAGCCCCCAACAGCCTTTTTTTCCATAACACTTTAACCAGAGTGACGGGAGAGCGGCATTTCAGAAAACGTGCTTATCTCGGCGAGAAAAAGCGATTTCGGCAATAAAATTTAAAACACGTGTAAAACATAAACCAAACGATGAAATTGGTTATTTCTTCATGTATAATGATCAACTCGATACTCCCTAGCCCCCAACAGCCTTTTTTTTCATAACACTTTAACCAGAGTGACGGGAGAGCGGCATTTCAGAAAACGTGCTTATCTCGGCGAGAAAAAGCGATTTCGGCAATAAAATTTAAAACGCGTGTAAAACATAAACCAAACGATGAAATTGGTTATTTCTTCATGTATAATGATCAACTCGATACTCCCTAGCCCCCAACAGCCTTTTTTTTCATAACACTTTAACCAGAGTGACGGGAGAGCGGCATTTCAGAAAACGTGCTTATCTCGGCGAGAAAAAGCGATTTCGGCAATAAAATTTAAAACGCGTGTAAAACATAAACCAAACGATGAAATTGGTTATTTCTTCATGTATAATGATCAACTCGATACTCCCTAGCCCCCAACAGCCTTTTTTTTCATAACACTTTAACCAGAGTGACGGGAGAGCGGCATTTCAGAAAACGTGCTTATCTCGGCGAGAACAAGCGATTTCGGCAATAAAATTTAAAACGCGTGTAAAACATAAACCAAACGATGAAATTGGTTATTTCTTCATGTATAATGATCAACTCGATACTCCCTAGCCCCCAACAGCCTTTTTTTTCATAACACTTTAACCAGAGTGACGGGAGAGCGGCATTTCAGAAAACGTGCTTATCTCGGCGAGAAAAAGCGATTTCGGCAATAAAATTTAAAACGCGTGTAAAACATAAACCAAACGATGAAATTGGTTATTTCTTCATGTATAATGATCAACTCGATACTCCCTAGCCCCCAACAGCCTTTTTTTTCATAACACTTTAACCAGAGTGACGGGAGAGCGGCATTTCAGAAAACGTGCTTATCTCGGCGAGAAAAAGCGATTTCGGCAATAAAATTTAAAACGCGTGTAAAACATAAACCAAACGATGAAATTGGTTATTTCTTCATGTATAATGATCAACTCGATACTCCCTAGCTCCCAACAGCCTTTTTTTTTCATAACACTTTAACCAGAGTGACGGGAGAGCGGCATTTCAGAAAACGTGCTTATCTCGGCGAGAAAAAGCGATTTCGGCAATAAAATTTAAAACGCGTCTAAAACATAAACCAAACGATGAAATTGGTTATTTCTTCATGTATAATGATCAACTCGATACTCCCTAGCCCCCAACAGCCTTTTTTTTCATAACACTTTAACCAGAGTGACGGGAGAGCGGCATTTCAGAAAACGTGCTTATCTCGGCGAGAAAAAGCGATTTCGGCAATAAAATTTAAAACGCGCGTAAAACATAAACCAAACGATGAAATTGGTTATTTCTTCATGTATAATGATCAACTCGATACTCCCTAGCCCCCAACAGCCTTTTTTTTCATAACACTTTAACCAGAGTGACGGGAGAGCGGCATTTCAGAAAACGTGCTTATCTCGGCGAGAACAAGCGATTTCGGCAATAAAATTTAAAACGCGTGTAAAACATAAACCAAACGATGAAATTGGTTATTTCTTCATGTATAATGATCAACTCGATACTCCCTAGCCCCCAACAGCCTTTTTTTTCATAACACTTTAACCAGAGTGACGGGAGAGCGGCATTTCAGAAAACGTGCTTATCTCGGCGAGAAAAAGCGATTTCGGCAATAAAATTTAAAACGCGTGTAAAACATAAACCAAACGATGAAATTGGTTATTTCTTCATGTATAATGATCAACTCGATACTCCCTAGCCCCCAACAGCCTTTTTTTTCATAACACTTTAACCAGAGTGACGGGAGAGCGGCATTTCAGAAAACGTGCTTATCTCGGCGAGAAAAAGCGATTTCGGCAATAAAATTTAAAACGCGTGTAAAACATAAACCAAACGATGAAATTGGTTATTTCTTCATGTATAATGATCAACTCGATACTCCCTAGCCCCCAACAGCCTTTTTTTTCATAACACTTTAACCAGAGTGACGGGAGAGCGGCATTTCAGAAAACGTGCTTATCTCGGCGAGAAAAAGCGATTTCGGCAATAAAATTTAAAACGCGTGTAAAACATAAACCAAAAGATGAAATTGGTTATTTCTTCATGTATAATGATCAACTCGATACTCCCTAGCCCCCAACAGCCTTTTTTTTTATAACACTTTAACCAGAGTGACGGGAGAGCGGCATTTCAGAAAACGTGCTTATCTCGGCGAGAAAAAGCGATTTCGGCAATAAAATTTAAAACGCGTGTAAAACATAAACCAAACGATGAAATTGGTTATTTCTTCATGTATAATGATCAACTCGATACTCCCTAGCCCCCAACAGCCTTTTTTTTCATAACACTTTAACCAGAGTGACGGGAGAGCGGCATTTCAGAAAACGTGCTTATCTCGGTGAGAAAAAGCGATTTCGGCAATAAAATTTAAAACGCGTGTAAAACATAAACCAAACGATGAAATTGGTTATTTCTTCATGTATAATGATCAACTCGATACTCCCTAGCCCCCAACAGCCTTTTTTTTCATAACACTTTAACCAGAGTGACGGGAGAGCGGCATTTCAGAAAACGTGCTTATCTCGGCGAGAAAAAGCGATTTCGGCAATAAAATTTAAAACGCGTGTAAAACATAAACCAAACGATGAAATTGGTTATTTCTTCATGTATAATGATCAACTCGATACTCCCTAGCCCCCAACAGCCTTTTTTTTCAAAAAAACTTTAACCGGAGTGACGGGAGAGCGGCATTTCAGAAAACGTGCTTATCTCGGCGAGAAAAAGCGATTTTGGCAATAAAATTTAAAACGCGTGTAAAACATAAACCAAACGATGAAATTGGTTATTTCTTCATGTAAAATGATCAACTCGATACTCCCTAGCCCCCAACAGCCTTTTTTTTCATAACACTTTAACCAGAGTGACGGGAGAGCGGCATTTCAGAAAACGTGCTTATCTCGGCGAGAAAAAGCGATTTCGGCAATAAAATTTAAAACGTGTAAAACATAAACCAAACGATGAAATTGGTTATTTCTTCATGTATAAT